>NW_026136875.1:340000-497500 GCF_905237075.1 Dicentrarchus labrax | reverse complement strand
CTACTTGCCACATTTAAAGCAAAGTGTACAACAGTTGATTAGTGGACTTAAAGTAACTCCTTTAGTCCTTTAATTGGAGCCTAATGATGACAGTTCCAGTGGAGCACTGTTTATTCATTGTACAGTTTTGGACTACTTAAGCATTAAGCCGGTCCGCTATTGTCTGCCAGGCTTTCTCTCTTTCTTTAATTATGGCATTGGTATTGCCTTTGTTTCTTCTATCTTCCACCTCTTCATAGAACTCCATCAGGAGCTGTTGTTCAGCGACTCTTATCCATGTTCCCATCGGTGATTCTGTGAGCGATCGCGAGGTCTATTTCAGTATGCCGTGAACACGCACTTATCCCGACTATCTACACCTGGCTTAACATAGCCGCACCTTTTCATCCTGGCTCGACAAACGTGCAACCGATTAAACCAGGATGCAGCGAGCAGGCTAGGTCAAACTGCGCTTGTTCAATTATCCTGGATTTCTTTATCCTACTTCTGTGCAATACCCCTCTGATGAACTTCGAGCTCAATGTACTGACCTCAGATCAGCCTCAGGAGCCCTCTTCTCATCCAGTTTACCTACAACAACAACAAAAACAACATCAACATCAGTTTACCTACAACAACAACATCAACATCAGTTTACCTACAACAACAACAACAACATCAACATCAGTTTACCTACAACAACAACAAAAACACAACATCAGTTTACCTACTACAACAACAACAACATCAACATCAGTTTACCTACAACAACAACAACAACATCAACATCAGTTTACCTACAACAACAACAAAAACAACATCAGTTTACCTACAACAACAACAACAACAACATCAACATCAGTTTACCTACAACAACAACAACATATTCAACACTGAATCAGCTGATCAATCAATGACATCAGTCTGATCAGCTATAGATAATAGATAATCAATAATCTGACCTTTGTCCTTCTTCTTGACCTTCTTGTGTCGTGTTCCCTGTCGGAGGTACGACAGGATCTGAGTCAGCTTGGAGATCACGATGTCGTTGGTGGTCAGAGTCGTCTGAGCCTGAGACACACAATCAATAATCATTAATCCTTAATCAATCCATCAGCTTCAGGGCGTACGGTCAGTCCCCAACTGATCCTGATGTGTGCAGTGATATTGATCAGTGATATTGATCAGTGATATTGATCCAGATGTGCAGTACCTCCATGCTGGGACAGTCGGCTTTGCTGCGGATCAGAGTTGTGGGAATGTCGGTGTCAGTGAACTCATCGTCCAGATCCACAACGTACGCCATCCTGCCCGGAAGGAACAGCTCGTTCCTCTCCACCTGACCGGTCCTGAACACCACACGGTAGATGTTCCTACCTGGAGGAGACGGGAGGAGGCGGGAGGAGAGAGTAGGAGGAGACGTATGAGAAGCAGGAGGAGACAGGAGGAGAAGCAGGAGGAGACGGGAGGAGAGTATGAGAAGCAGGAGGAGACAGGAGGAGGAGACGACAGGAGGAGACAGGAAGAAGCAGAGAGACGGGAGGAGGACAGGGAGACAGGAGGAGAGGAGGAAAGGAGGAGGAACAGAGAGGAGGAGACAGGAGGAGAAGCAGGAGGAGACGGGAGGAGGAGACAGGCGAGGAGACATGGAGGAGAAGACGGGAGAGGAACAGGAGGAGGAACAGGAGAGCAGGAGGAACGGGAGAACACCGGCACATGGAGAACTCATCAGTACAGATATAGAGTGATCAATAATCTGATCATTGGAGAATAATCTCACCCAGACGAGTCTTAAACTCGATCTTCTCCTCCGGCTCCACGTCCTTCCTGAGACGCAGAGAACAGAACCCATCAGTACCAGCTGATCACTAATATTGATGATCAATAATTATCAATAAATATCAACTGCTGCGGTCATACTTTGCCTCTTTCTGGACTTTCTCCATCATGTCTTCTTCTTCTTTCTCTTTACTGGTGATCTCAGCTCTCACCTGGAACACACACAGTTAGCATTAAAGCTAACTCCAGTCTATGATCCTCAGTCACACTGTTAGCATTAAAGCTAACTCCAGTCTATGATCCTCAGTCACACTGTTAGCATTAAAGCTAACTCCAGTCTATGATCCTCAGTCACTCTGTTAGCATTAAAGCTAACTCCAGTCTATGATCCTCAGTCACTCTGTTAGCATTAAAGCTAACTCCAGTCTATGATCCTCAGTCACTCTGTTAGCATTAAAGCTAACTCCAGTCTATGATCCTCAGTCACTCTGTTAGCATTAAAGCTAACTCCAGTCTATGATCCTCAGTCACTCTGTTAGCATTAAAGCTAACTCCAGTCTATGATCCTCAGTCACTCTGTTAGCATTAAAGCTAACTCCAGTCTATGATCCTCAGTCTCTGTTAGCATTAAAGCTAACTCCAGTCTATGATCCTCAGTCACTCTGTTAGCATTAAAGCTAACTCCAGTCTATGATCCTCAGTCACTGTTAGCATTAAAGCTAACTCCAGTCTATGATCCTCAGTCACAGTTAGCATTAAAGCTAACTCCAGTCTATGATCCTCAGTCACTCTGTTAGCATTAAAGCTAACTCCAGTCTATGATCCTCAGTCACAGTTAGCATTAAAGCTAACTCCAGTCTATGATCCTCAGTCACTGTGTTAGCATTAAAGCTAACTCCAGTCTATGATCCTCAGTCACTATGTTAGCATTAAAGCTAACTCCAGTCTATGATCCTCAGTCACTGTTAGCATTAAAGCTAACTCCAGACAATCTATGATCCTCAGTCACTCTGTTAGCATTAAAGCTAACTCCAGTCTATGATCCTCAGTCACTGTTAGCATTAAAGCTAACTCCAGACTATGATCCTCAGTCACAGTTAGCATTAAAGCTAACTCCAGTCTATGATCCTCAGTCACTCTGTTAGCATTAAAGCTAACTCCAGTCTATGATCCTCAGTCACTGTTAGCATTAAAGCTAACTCCAGACTATGATCCTCAGTCACAGTTAGCATTAAAGCTAACTCCAGTCTATGATCCTCAGTCACTGTTAGCATTAAAGCTAACTCCAGACTATGATCCTCAGTCACAGTTAGCATTAAAGCTAACTCCAGACTATGATCCTCAGTCACTCTGTTAGCATTAAAGCTAACTCCAGTCTATGATCCTCAGTCACTGTTAGCATTAAAGCTAACTCCAGTCTATGATCCTCAGTCACTGTGTTAGCATTAAAGCTAACTCCAGTCTATGATCCTCAGTCACTCTGTTAGCATTAAAGCTAACTCCAGTCTATGATCCTCAGTCACTCTGTTAGCATTAAAGCTAACTCCAGTCTATGATCCTCAGTCACACTGTTAGCATTAAAGCTAACTCCAGTCTATGATCCTCAGTCACTCTGTTAGCATTAAAGCTAACTCCAGTCTATGATCCTCAGTCACTCTGTTAGCATTAAAGCTAACTCCAGTCTATGATCCTCAGTCACTGTTAGCATTAAAGCTAACTCCAGTCTATGATCCTCAGTCACTCTGTTAGCATTAAAGCTAACTCCAGTCTATGATCCTCAGTCACTCTGTTAGCATTAAAGCTAACTCCAGTCTATGATCCTCAGTCACTCTGTTAGCATTAAAGCTAACTCCAGTCTATGATCCTCAGTCACTCTGTTAGCATTAAAGCTAACTCCAGTCTATGATCCTCAGTCACTCTGTTAGCATTAAAGCTAACTCCAGTCTATGATCCTCAGTCACTCTGTTAGCATTAAAGCTAACTCCAGTCTATGATCCTCAGTCACTCTGTTAGCATTAAAGCTAACTCCAGTACATTAAATATGATCTCAGTCACTAGCATAAACAAAGTCTAATCACTTTAGCATTAAAGCTAACTCCAGACTATGATCTCAGTCACAGTTAGCATTAAAGCTAACTCCAGTCTATGATCCTCAGTCACTGTTAGCATTAAAGCTAACTCCAGTCTATGATCCTCAGTCACTCGTTAGCATTAAAGCTAACTCCAGTCTATGATCCTCAGTCACTGTGTAGCATTAAAGCTAACTCCAGTCTATGATCCTCAGTCACCTGTTAGCATTAAAGCTAACCCAGTCTATCCTCAGTCACTTTACATTAAAGCTAACCCTATATCCCTGTTAGCATTAAAGCTAACTCCAGTCTATGATCCTCAGTCACTGTTAGCATTAAAGCTAACTCCAACTATGATCCTCAGTCACAGTTCATTAAAGCTAACTCCAGTCTATGATCCTCAGTCACTCTGTTAGCATTAAAGCTAACTCCAGTCTATGATCCTCAGTCACTGTTAGCATTAAAGCTAACTCCAGCTATGATCCAGTCACAGTTAGCATAAAGCACCCAGCAATCCCAGTCACTTTACATTAAAGCTAACTCCAGTCTATGATCCTCAGTCACAGTTAGCATTAAAGCTAACTCCATCTATGATCCTCAGTCACTGTGTTAGCATTAAAGCTAACTCCAGTCTATGATCCTCAGTCACTGTTAGCATTAAAGCTAACTCCAGTCACTGTTAGCATTAAAGCTAACTCCAGACTATGATCTAATCCTCAGTCACTCTGTTAGCATTAAAGCTAACTCCAGTCTATGATCCTCAGTCACTGTTAGCATTAAAGCTAACTCCAGACTATGATCCTCAGTCACTGTTAGCATTAAAGCTAACTCCAGTCTATGATCCTCAGTCACTCTGTTAGCATTAAAGCTAACTCCAGTCTATGATCCTCAGTCACTGTTAGCATTAAAGCTAACTCCAGTCTATGATCCTCAGTCACAGTTAGCATTAAAGCTAACTCCAGTCTATGATCCTCAGTCACTCTGTTAGCATTAAAGCTAACTCCAGTCTATGATCCTCAGTCACTGTTAGCATTAAAGCTAACTCCAGTCTATGATCCTCAGTCACTGTTAGCATTAAAGCTAACTCCAGTCTATGATCCTCAGTCTCTGTTAGCATTAAAGCTAACTCCAGTCTATGATCCTCAGTCACTCTGTTAGCATTAAAGCTAACTCCAGTCTATGATCCTCAGTCACTCTGTTAGCATTAAAGCTAACTCCAGTCTATGATCCTCAGTCACTGTTAGCATTAAAGCTAACTCCAGACTATGATCCTCAGTCACACAGTTAGCATTAAAGCTAACTCCAGTCTATGATCCTCAGTCACTCTGTTAGCATTAAAGCTAACTCCAGTCTATGATCCTCAGTCACTGTTAGCATTAAAGCTAACTCCAGTCTATGATCCTCAGTCACTGTTAGCATTAAAGCTAACTCCAGTCTATGATCCTCAGTCACACTGTTAGCATTAAAGCTAACTCCAGTCTATGATCCTCAGTCACTCTGTTAGCATTAAAGCTAACGGTAGCGTCTCACCTTCTGCAGCAGAGCGAAGTCGAGCCCTTTCACCAGGTGAGTGTGTTCCATATCTCCTCCCAAGAACTTCGACTCCTGAATCAGCTGACGACGTTTCTCTGCTGCTGATTTATCTCTGGAAACGACAGATACATTAGCATAGCATAGCATTACTCACGCCTCAGCCGTGGGGCCTACAGCTCTGTAGTTAGCGGTTAGCATAGCATTACTCACGCCTCAGCCGTGGGGCCTACAGCTCTGTAGTTAGCGGTTAGCATAGCATTACTCACGCCTCAGCCGTGGGGCCTACAGCTCTGTAGTTAGCGGTTAGCATAGCATTACTCACGCCTCAGCCGTGGGGCCTACAGCTCTGTAGTTAGCGGTTAGCATAGCATTACTCACGCCTCAGCCGTGGGGCCTACAGCTCTGTAGTTAGCGGTTAGCATAGCATTACTCACGCCTCAGCCGTGGGGCCTACAGCTCTGTAGTTAGCGGTGGTGCTAATCAGCTCCGTCTCTTCGTAGTCTTTGTTGACGCCGTCTCGTCTCTCTCTCGCTCGGTCTCTGTATTTCTCCGCCAGCTCTCTCTCGCGCTCCATCTCCTGCTGACGTAGCTTAGCATAGTAGCTGCAACAAAGGCAATCAATGATCAATAACCAGTAACACGATCAATAGAGCAGAATGGAGCCTCCAGGTGGCGCTGTTAGCATGCTGGTTGCATGGCAACAGCACCATGTTGTAAAAGCCACCTGCAGTGTCAACCTGTGACATCACAAACATTACATCCAATCAACAGTCTCACCTCTTCTTCTTCCTCCTCCTCGCCGCAGGATCCTCATCCTCGTTGTAGTCCCTCGGCATTCTGGGAAAACAAAAGAATACAGTCACTCCTCCTCCTCCTCCTCCTCCTCCTCCTCCTCCTCCTCCTCCTCCTCCTCCTCAACAACAACTCACTCATGGTGTCTGGATTTGGAGGGCGGGGCCGAGGACGGCGTCGCCCGCGGCGTCATCAGCAACTTCCTGAAGTCATCATTGGTCAGTTTGGACCTGAAGAGAGACACACACACACACACACACACACACACAGGGTTAACACACACACACAGTAACACTGATTGATTGATTGATTGATTGATTGATTGATTGATTGATTGATACTCACTGAGCAGCCGCTCTGTGGTCGTCCAGCTCGTGGCCTTCAGGAGCCAGAGGGTTGGAGTAACTCTCAGCTGCACAGGAAACACACATTACTGACAGCAGGGGGCGCTACACCGGATCAATACAGTACACCGGATCAATACAGTACACCGGATCAATACAGTACACCGGATCAATACAGTACACCGATCAATACAGTACACCGATCAATATTATATACCATCCAACTACCGGCCAATAACCTGTCTCTCCACAACATGGAAGGCCCTGTCAGGCATCATCACGGCTAAGATGAGTAAGCACGTAGCTCAATACATGAGCGGGGCTCAGAAAGGAATTGGTAGCAACACCAGAGGAGCCAAGCACCAGCTACTGGTCGATAGAACAGGAAGACCAACCTGTGCACCGCCTGGATCGACTACAAGAAAGCTTACGACTCAATGCCCCACACATGGATACTGGAATGTCTGGAACTGTATAAGATCAACAGGAACCTAAGGGCCTTCATCCAGAACTCGATGGGAATGTGGAAGACAGACTAGAAGTCAACATCAAATGCGGCATATACCAAGGAGATGGGCTATCACCACTGCTGTTCTGCATAGGCCTGAACTCCCTCAGTCAGATCATCACAAAGAGTGGTTACGGGTACCAATTCCGAAGTGGAGCAACAATTAGCCATTAGAAATGGACTCACTGATCCACACCACCAGGATCTACAGCAACGACATAGGGATGTCATTCGGATTGGACAAGTGCGGCTGGATGGTCTCAAAGAGAGGCAAGATGATCAGAACTGAAGGGGTTGACCTACCAAAGGGCAACATAGGTGATATCCAAGACAGCTACAAGTACCTTGGTATCCCACAGGCTAATGGAAACCATGAGGAAGCCACAAGGAAGTCAACCACAACCAAATACCTCCAGAGAGTAAGGCAGGTCCTGAAAGGTCAGCTGAATGGCAGGAACAAGATCCAAGCCATCAACATGTACACACTACCAGTCATCAGAAACCCTGCTGGGATCATAAGCTGGCCAAAGGAGGAGATAGAATCCACAGATATCAAGACAAGAAAGCTCCTCACCATGCATGGAGGGTTTCACCCCAAATCCAGCACCCTGAGACTGTATCCTAAGCGGAAAGAGGGAGGCCGAGGACTACTGAGCATCAAGGCCACTATCCAGGATGAAACATCAAAAATCCAAGAGTACATCAAAAAATGGCCACAAAGGATGAACTGCTAAGTGAATGTCTCAGGCAACAGAAACCCGATAAGAGTGCAGAGGAAGAGGAGCAGACAACCTGGAGGGAGAAGCCCCTACATGGCACGTACCACCGCCAAATTAAAGAAGTGGCTGATATCAAGAAGACCTACCAATGGCTGGAAAAGGCTGGACTCAGAGACAGCACAGAGGCACTGATCATGGCAGCACAAGAACAGGCCCTAGGTACAAGAGCCATAGAGGCCAAGATCTACAAGAGTAGATCTGACCCAAGGTGCAGACTATGAAAAGATGCCTCTGAGACAGTCCAGCACATCGTAGCAGGGTGTAAGATGCTAGCCGGGTCAGCGTACATGGAGAGACACAACCAAGTGGCTGGAATAGTGTACAGGAACATCTGTACCCAGTATGGAATAGAAGAACCCAAATCCCAATGGGCCGCACCACAGAAGGTGGCTGAGAACAACAGGGCCAAGGTGCTGTGGGACTTCAGCTTCCAGACTGACAAACAGGTCCTGGCCAACCAACCAGACATAGTGGTGGTAGACAAGGAGCAGAAGAAGGCGGTGGTGATAGATGTGGCCATACCAGCAGACGCCAACATCAGAAAGAAGGAACACGAAAAGGTTGAAAAGTACCAAGGGTTGAAAGAACAGCTGGAGCAGATGTGGAAGATCAAGGCGAGCGTGGTCCCCGTGGCAGTAGGAGCACTCGGGGCAGTGACCCCCAAACTGGGGGAGTGGCTCCAACAGATCCCAGGAACAACATCAGAACCCTCAAACTCCCAGACCTCTGGTAGAGGACCCGGGCTCGAGGATGACACAGATACCACCCCGAGAGGGAGAGAGGGAAGTTTATATACACAATATAAAGATTATACAATATAAAATAAAAGATTATATATAATATAAAAACACAAATATCTTTACAACCAGAACAACAACGAGGACAAAAACCAAAATAAAAGACTTTATTAGAGAAAGATTTCTGGAGCCAGCTGATAAAAGAGTTTATATCTTTATAATAATAATAATAATAATTATAATAATAATAATAATAATAATAATAATAGAAGGTCGAGGTTTCCTCTGGTCCACTCTCTAATGCTGCAGGAGATAAATATAATTTAATGTTTAACATCAGGAACTGCTGCTAACACTCAGCTAACAGGCTAACAGGAAGAACCTTTTATTGATTATGTATCGATCCTTTCTCAGCTTTGGTCACACGGTGATCGATACACTGATTGGAGCTTTATTAATAGTTTGTTATAGGGGATCAGCAGTGGAGCTTCAGTTATTATCTGTTGAGCTGCAGATTTAAAATCAATAAAAAGTGAACACGGGGCTAACGCAGGCTAACAGTGTGCTAACAAACCTCTAGCTAACAGACTTCCGGAGCTACACACTTACTTTCAGGCATCTCTGCGGGTCTCTGCGGGACTCTGCGGGTCTCTGCGGGACTCTGCGGGTCTCTGCGGGACTCTGCGGGACTCTGCGGTCTCTGCGGGATGTCGGTGCTCTCCTTCGGCCTGGACAGCCGTTAGTTTACCGTCAGGAAACAAAACTGAACCTTTAATCTGCTGCTGCTGCTGCGTTAGCTTTGTTAGCTCGGTTAGCTTCTACACCGGAACTCCACTCTGTTGTGATGGTACGTCACTTCCTGTTCCCCGACGTTACGTTTTTAACGTAAAATTAAAGTTTGAATAATAATTCATATTAAATTCTTCCTCCTGTCTGTCGGTTTATTTAATAATCTGTCTGGATGCTAAAATCTGACGTTAGGAAACAATTATTATATTTATTATTATTATATTTATTATTATATTTATTATTGTATTTATTATTATTATATTTATTATTATTATATTTATTATTATATTTATTATTATTATATTTATTATTATTAATTTATTATCATTATTATATTTATTATATTTATTATTATTATTATAATATTTATTATTATTATTATTATCATTATTATATTTATTATTATTATATTTATTATCATTATTATCATTATTATATTTATCATTATAATTATTATTATTATATTTATTATTATATTTATTATTATCATTATTATCATTATTATATTTATTATTATAATATTTATTATTATTATTATTATTATCATTATTATATTTATTATTATATTTATTATTATTATTATTATTAAGCTAATAAACCTTTAAACTTTTTACTGCATCATGTTTGTTTCATCCTATAACAAGTTCTAACATTTGTGTAAAATGTTATAAATGATAGTAAATATACGTAAATGCAGTGTTCAGTGTGTGTGTGTGATATTAATGTGGGGGGGGGGCGTCTGTGCTGCCCCCTGCAGGTCAGCAGAGTCACTGTTGAAGGTTCTCCAGGACCAGCTGGTGTTCCTGCTGCAGGGTCCGTGTGTGTGTGTGTGTGTGTGGGGCGCTCATTAATTAACAGTTCTAATAGTTAATAATAAACAGGAAGCAGAGAACAAACAATGAGACATTAAAACAGATGTATAATCACTTCCTGTGTGTCAGTTATTAATCGTTGTTAACAGTTTAACATTTAAAAACCTCCTGATGCTGGTGAATCTGTTTAAGGTGGATTTATTAGTTAAACCTCCTTAAATCCCAACAAACCCACAGTGACAGTAATAACCTTTATTATATATTCATAAACACATTTACACACTGAATCCGGACTGAACCACTTCAGCGGGGGGGGTTAAGGTTTGGACTGAACCAGGGTCTCCAGAGCTTTGGCCACCTGATCAGCTGACATGTTGTCCACAGAGACGCTCTTCTCTTTACCGAAACCTGAACACAAACATTATTATTGTTGTTGTTGTTGTTTACACTGGTATAAATACACATTAACAGTTATTAATAATGATATTTATTATAGGTGTAATTTGTTCAGCAGAATGATAAACTGCTGTTCACAGTTCTGATCAGAGAAAGGTTGATCACTTTATCAATACAGTGATCAATACAGTGATTAATACAGTGATCAATACAGTGATCAATACAGTGATCAATACAGTGATTAATACAGTGATCAATACAGTGATAATATGATTAATACAGTGATCAATACAGTGATCGATACAGTGATCAATACAGTGATTAATACAGTGATCAATACAGTGATCAATACAGTGATTAATACAGTGATCAATACAGTGATCGATACAGTGATCAATACAGTGATCAGTGTGGAGCAGACTCACCGTATCTGGCCCACACTCGGGCCTGAACTCCAGAACATTCTCTGATCAGGATCGGGAAGTCTGGGTTGGATTTCTTCAGACTCACATAGTGCTGCTCCACAAAGTCTCTGCACACAGACAGGTAGAGAGACAGACAGAGAGACAGACAGGTAGAGACAGAGACAGGTAGACAGAGAGACAGACAGAGAGACAGACAGGTAGAGACAGAGAGACAGAGACAGGTAGACAGAGAGACAGACAGAGAGACAGACAGAGAGACAGACAGGTAGAGACAGAGACAGGTAGACAGAGAGACAGACAGGTAGACAGAGAGACAGACAGGTAGAGACAGACAGGTAGAGACAGAGACAGGTAGACAGAGAGACAGACAGAGAGACAGACAGGTAGAGACAGAGACAGGTAGACAGAGAGACAGACAGAGAGACAGACAGGTAGAGACAGAGACAGGTAGACAGAGAGACAGACAGGTAGACAGAGAGACAGACAGGTAGAGACAGACAGGTAGAGACAGAGACAGGTAGGCAGAGAACAGACAGAGAGACAGAGACAGGTAGACAGAGAGACAGACAGGTAGAGACAGACAGGTAGAGACAGACAGGTAGAGACAGAGACAGGTAGGCAGAGAGACAGACAGAGAGACAGAGACAGGTAGACAGAGAGACAGACAGGTAGAAGTGAGTTTAGTGAATCTGATTGATATTCTGTAAATCAATAATCTATAATGTAGTTTATTGATCATTGATCTGCAACCATGTTTGTACTTCATTTATTATTATTGTTATTGATTATTGATTCATTCTATGGGAGCACATTTTCTCCAGTGTGAGCAAACAGATGATTCAGTATCTCAAAATAATAATAAATAATAAACAATAAATAATATCAATAAATAATAATAAATAATAAACAATATAAATAAATATTAATAATAAATAATAAATAATATCAATAAATAATAATAATAAATAAAAAAAATAAAAAAATAATAATAATAAAAAAAAAATAATATAAAAAAATAATAAATAAAAAAATATAAATAAATAATAATAATAAATAATAAATAATATCAATAAATAATAATAATAAATAATAAATAATATCAATAAATAATAATAAATATTAAACAATAAATAATATGAATAAATAATAATAATAAATAATATCAACAAATAATAATAATAAACAATAAATAATGAACAATAAATTATAATTAATCCTAATAACTAAAGTGAATCTGGAACAGTGAATACATACAGTAAATAATCAATAATGAAATCAATAAATAAACAGTAAATAATCAATAAATAATCAATAAATAATCAATAATGAAATCAATCTGCACTTGTGTTTACACTTTAATGCTAACTGCTAGCTGCTCTCAGGTCATTCTGCCGTTAGCTGTTAGCCATTAGCCGTTAGCTGTTAGCCATTAGCCGTTAGCTGTTAGCCGTTAGCTGTTAGCCGTTAGCTGTTAGCCGTTAGCTGTTAGCCGTTAGCCGTTAGCCATCACCCGTTAGCTGTTAGCCATTAGCCATTAGCCATTAGCTGTTAGCCATTAGCCATTAGCCATTAGCCATTAGCCATTAGCTGTTAGCTGTTAGCCGTTAGCCGTTAGCAGTGTTCAGGTCATCCTCTGAGCTGATGCTAAGCTAACAGGCAGCGGGTGAAACAACCAGCGGCTGTTCCCGCCCCATGAGGCCGGCCCGGAGCTCACCTGGCCCCCCCGCTGGCCGCGGAGGTCTGGCAGAGGTGGACGCGGAGCTCTCGGAGGTTTTTACTCAAACTGGAGCCGATCGTCCTCACCGCGGCGGTCGCCATCTTTACTTCTTCTTCTACGGAGTTATTACCGGTTTTAACTTCCTGCTTCCGTCTGCGCGGCCCACTGCTGCCCGGAGTCTGTACTGACAGGCAGCGAGTACATTTACTCGAGTACTTCAGGAACAGTTAGAGGTACTTTATATATTCTGTATTTACATAATCTAATGTAATTATTAACAAGTTAACAACATTCACAGATTAATCTCCTTTAAAGTATCTGTCTATCTACCAAAAGCTCCATTGGAGAGAGATGTAATCAGATTACAGTTTTACTTTGTAAATCCATCGATGATAAATCATTGTTCTGTGCAACTGCTGCTGCTAATATTTGTGTTATCTGTTGTTTGTGGATTCTTACTGTTTTCCTCTTGTACAGTGTTTTTATTTATTATTTATTATTTTCTACTCTTACTGTTTATACTGTTTTCTCTCTTTCTCCACTTTGCTGCTGTAACATTGGAATTTCCCCATTGTGGTTCAAATAAAGGAATATCTTATCTTACACTATCTTAGATTACTCTCAGATCAATACTTGCTATTTCCTTTCTCTTGTGTTTATTTGCATATTTGGTGTTTAGGTAATGCAAAAGTAACAGAAAGTAATCAAGTTACTTTAATATTCTGATTACTGACTACATTCTTTAACAGGTCATTAGTAACTGTAATCAGATTACATTTCCCAACACTGTTTACGATACAGAGAGCCTAATCAATGAACACCTGCCAAACCCTCTTTCCACCAACAAGAACCCAGTGCTGGTGCTGGCTCTGGACTGGTTCTAGTGCTGGTTCTAGTGTTGGTTCTGGTCTGGTTCTAGAGTTATTCCTGGTCTGGTTCTGGTCTGGTTCCAGTGCTGGTTCTGGACTGGTTCTAGTGTTGGTTGTGGTCTGTTTCTAGAGCTCTTTCTGGTCTGGTTCTGGTCTGGTTCTAGTGCTGCTTCTGGTTCTGGTCTGGTTCTAGTGCTGCTTCTGGTTCTGGTCTGGTTCCAGTGCTGGTTCTGGACTGGTTCTAGTGTTGGTTGTGGTCTGTTTCTAGAGCTCTTTCTGGTCTGGTTCTGGTCTGGTTCTAGTGCTGCTTCTGGTTCTGGTCTGGTTCCAGTGCTGGTTCTGGACTGGTTCTAGTCTGGTTCTAGAGCTATTTCTAGTCTGGTACTGATCTGGTTCTAGTGTTGGTTCTGGTCTGGTTCTAGAGCTATTTCTGGTCTGGTTCTGGTTCTGGTCTAGTTCCAGTGCTGGTTGGGGTCTGGTTCTAGTGCTGGTTCAGAGTTGGTTGAGAACCTTATTAGAACCGTTAAGGTAGTTGAGAATCTAGTTGCTCAATAAGATAATAAAAGTTCATTAATCTGTGTAAAACTGTAGAGAAGTTCTGGTGAAATTACCAGAAACGCTGCTGAGAATCAGCTGTGATGAGAACAATGTGGAACTCCTACCTGAGGAGAAATAAAACCCAATACTGCAGTTACCAAGCTCCTCTCCTGTGGAACCAGCTTCCAGTTGTGGTTCTGGAGGCAGACACCCTCACCACATTCAAGAGTAGGCTTAAGACATTCCTCTTTGATAAAGCTTATAGTTAGGGCTGGATCAGGTGAGTCCTGAACCATCCCTTAGTTATGCTGCTATAGGCCTAGACTATCGGGAGATTTTCCATGGTGCACTGAGCTCCTCTCTTCCTCTCTCTTTCTGCACTCATTCATGTTCCATTAATGCATGTTACTAACTTCACTTCTTCCCCGGAGTTCTTGTGCTTTCTCGTCTCGCAGGTTCTTATCAATCCTGGTGGAGCCTCCTGCCATGGTCCTGCTAGATTGCCATTGCTAATACTGTTGTTGCTGTGCACCTGTCTGTCTCTCTTCTTTCTCTCTCTCTCTCTCCCCCTCTCTCTCTCTCTCTCTCTCTCTCTCTCTCTCTCTCTCACCCCAACTGGTTGAGACAGACGACCACCCACCTAGAGCCGGAGGATCTGTCCTAGGTTTCTGTCTTTTAACAGGCAGTTTTTCCTTGCCCTTGTCTCCAAGGTCTTGCTCATGGTGGTACTGTTGGGTCTCAGTAATTAATGTTATAAAGAGTTCGGTCTAGACCTGCTCTATTTGAAAAGTGTCCTGAGATAACTTCTGTTATGAATTGGCGCTATACAAATAAAATTGAATTGAATTGGACCTGAATTATATCACAGCTGTTTATGAAGTGATGATATTAAAATACAATGATTTCTTAAAAAGAGCGGGAACCCTGTAACCAGAGCTGCTTCTCTGGTTCATGTAGGACCTTGTCCTCGTCTTCCTCTACAAAGACGCTTTATCCGTCTCTTAATTCAACAATCATCATATTATTTTGATTATGTTCCACCAGGAGAGTTTTCAAGGCCTCCTCTTTTCCTTTGACCTTTTTGACCCAGGAGGGGAGGTGAGACTGTGGCGCCGACAGTCTCCTGCACAGAGAGCCTGGTTCTTTTCAGATTCTCAGATGGGATCTCTAGGTGTCAATTTGCTTTATCCTCTTTAACAGAACACTGACTTCTCCACAGATCAGAACGACACCCTACACCTAAAGTGGATCGTGTGTGATAATTAAGTGCCTTTTTGATTGTAAATCAGGGTTAGATATCCCTGAAATGTGTTTACATCTCTTTTAGTCTGACAGGTCCACCTCCAGAGAGAAACTCCTCTGGAATCCACATCTGGCATTCTGACACCCCTTCCTCTAAAGTGTAAATTACGATGTTTTCTTTTGATAGTGGACATTCCAATCTAGGAAGCAGTAACAACAGTTGCACGGATATAGATTTAGTTCTGTTGGAGTATTATGGTAAAATTTAATCTCCTCCTAATTAACAGATTGCCATCCAGCATGAGAAGATCGCAAATGTAATGTTTGTCTGATGTTTCTGTCTTCAGATTGGACTAAGTTAAAAAAATCATGTGTAAAATGTCTGAATGTTTGATGGAGCCACAGTGCCACCTTTTGGTAAGATTCTGGTATAGCGTAAGGTACTTTCAAAACGAATTTTGTTTCATAATTGTGTATTATTCCAAATAGTAAATGCCTGACACATAATTTTTGTAACAAGGATTAAGCTAGCACTATACGAAATATGTACAATCCCTCAGTGCTGTTTTATGTGCGTGTTTAATGATTAATGATTTAATGATTTTAATCAGTTCTACTTTTCCTTTACATTAAGTAATTTCGGTTATGTTATGTTAAAACATGTGAATTATGTATTAAATCATGGTGGGTTCTGTGAACGGTGAATTATGATCTCGAAACTTTAAAACATGATAGGAATAAATTATAAAGTTACGAATATCATAATATAGCTAAAGGAAGGGACGTGCGCGGTCAGCTCCTCTCGTCCAGTTCCGCCTCCAGAATAAAAGATATAAGAGATAGACTCCGGTCACTCCCTCTCTCTCTTACTCTTCTGATCCTGTCTTCTTTCTAAGAGTGTTGGATCCACTCGTTATTTATTCTCGCTCTTACTTTTCATTTCCGTGCTTTATTTTACTTCGTTTGCGACATGTGTTGAATTTTTCTTCAAGTTATAAACTGCTGTGCTGAAGTACTTTCCTAAGTACTTTTATTTTGAATGCTCAAGACACAAACAAATTTCTTCTTTTATATTTTTGTAGTATTATCGTCAAGTATTGTCGCCTGATTCACAGAAAGTGAATTTAGTTTAATTCTCGGACTTAGTTACGACGGAGAATTCGCCAGGCCAGCGTTTCATCCTCCAGTTATTTTTAAACAAGAAGCTGAATTAGTTTACAATCAAAGCTGAAGACCAACCACTCTAAGACATTTATCATCAGCCAGAAGGACGTCGCAGTGACTGCTCAAGAAGACGTATAAACGTTTCCAGCCGGACAAAGACATTATTCTCCAGCCACCTTGCCCCCAACGCTCACTAGCGCACACGCCGCACTTGGCGTTTTGGAGAGATTGCCACTGGTACCAGGGACGAGACGCAACTTCCGTCGGCCTGTTGGATCAGTGATGCAAAGCCGCTGTTGAGCTAAAAGCCAAGGACCTGGAATCCTTCCAAGTTCCATCTACAAACAAAGTAGGCTGACTCTCCGGTACACGGCCGGATTCACACACGAAAAAGAGCTGGTGTCTGTCTATAAGCTTTGATTCCCATCTTTTAAGTTTAAGATAATTTTCAATTAGGGCCTCTCAGTTCTAAAATTTACTCTCGTAATATTTTAAACTTACTGCCGCATCGCAAAATCCACCATCGCTCCTGAATCACCTAATAGTAATAAGTCATATATTGTCCACATATTCTGTTGCTTGTTGTCATTTGTTTGAATTGTCATTTCATACTATTTACTCTGCATTAGTTTAGTTAATAAACATATATAACCGTATGTCCTTGTCGGTGCCGGTTTGATTTGATGCGGGGAAATCGATGAATCATGTAAAAGAAATCACTACTTCAGAAATATGAAATTAAATATAGATTTTTATTTTCATAATAATTACCTTTCTAATTAAATAGTAGTGTAACCCCTACATTCACGAAACACAAAGAACTGGTTCAAGATAAGGAACTTCTGATACTTGGATTAAGAACTTCTGATACTTTGATTAGGAACCTCTGATACTTGGGTTAGGAACCTCTGATACTTCTGATACTTGGGTTAGGAACCTCTGATACTTGGGTTAGGAACCTCTGATACTTCTGATACTTGGGTTAGGAACCTCTGATACTTGGGTTAGGAACCTCTGATACTTTGGTGAAAAGGGGTGTCAGAGAGAAAGAAGATGTCACTAAATGTTAAACTTTGAGGTGTTTATGACTCGAGATGACATCAGCAGCTGAATGAGACTTTATTTAGGATTATTTGATACAAACATCATGAATGTAAAAACCAGAAAAAAGTTTCTCCCTATAAACATTTGGGAAGAATGAAGCAAATGCTTCCACGTTCTGGTCTTACACAATTAACCTTTGTCTTTATTCTAGATTCAAGCTAACGTTGCTTTATGACTGTAAACTTTAGGAAACAGGAAGCTGAAGGTCGAGAGAACCTGCTGGTTGTTTGTTTTGTCGCAGTCTGTTTCTCGTCACAAGTTCATTAGCATTAGCAGGAAGTGAGCAAGCTGCACATGCGGCATCACGAGTGAACAATAAAACTAAAACAGAAATATTTTTACAATCCGACATGTTTCCTGTCAGTCCTGCCCTCTCGGCTCCTGTTGGATCTCCTCAGAAGATCTTGACGTCGTTTCTCGTTCAGGAGCTGCTGGATGCGTTTGTTTTGTGTTCGCTCGCGAAATGGCGGCATCCGCGGCACAAAGTAGTTCTGCTGTCCCTTGGTGATATCACCATCCAAACCCACGATCCGGTACGGGACCTCGTCCACTGAGTTGTTCTCCTTCTTAGAGAGCGGGACGAAGGAGGACGATGACGCCGATGTTGGCGTTGGTGCAGGTTCTGTCGGACTAACTTCAGTCTGAAGGCTCCTTACACCTAATGTTCTGTTTGGTGATAATGCGGTGGTGACGATGTCATCAGGATCAGCTGATGTTGCTGTGGTGGGGAATTCTGGGACGGCAGATGTCCTGATTGGCACCAGTGTTGGACTTTGACCTTCAGTAGTTACTGTGGGAATGGTAGCAAGGGGCATTGTGGGAGTGGTAGTTTTCCTCCCGAATAAATGAGGTGGAGCAGTTTTTCTTGGACGTCTTGTTGTGGTAGTTTTTGTAGTTGTAGTGGGAATGATATCCGGAGTGTCAGAGGCAACAGAAGGATCGTCGTAGGACGAATACTCGTTGTAATCGTCGTACTCCACGTACTCAAAGTCAGTGCTGCTCCTGCTGGTTGGGGGCGGAGTTACAGTGAAGCTCAGAGGGGGAGTGCTAGTGATGTCACTGATGATGAAGCGGCTTTCAGACCAGGTGGAGGTGGTTAATGAAGTCATCGTCTCTGTGGTTACACTCCACAAACTAGGAGACAAAAACAAGAAAGATCAGTGGCATCAGATCAGAACTGTGGTTTTATGGTTTCAGATCTTAAGGGACCAGTTCTTGCTCTGACCTGCTGTTGGCTGTCGGCAGATTTGTGCTGCTGGAGTTGTCAGAGTTGCTGAAGTTGCTGAAGTCGCTGAAGTTGCTGCAGGCCTTGCAGCACATCTGACGGTATCCAGCGTTGGAGCAATACCGCCTCAACACCTGCATCTGGCAAAATATTGAGCGGTCCCCACGGCAACGCTGCCCTGGAGACAGAGCAGCAGTTCCGTTAAAAACATCAGTGTGTATCTCCACCTGGTGTTACCTGGATACATGATCTGACATCAGATCAGCTTCCATCTTAGACAACAAAATCTGAGTAACATTCACAAACAACTCTTGATGGAAGAGAGGAGGAGAAAGAGGAGGATTATGTCGAGGAAGAAGAGGAAGAGCAAACGCATGAGGAGATCAGAACATTCACAAAGAAAGGAGGAGGAAGAATCTGGGTGCCTTACTGGAGCTGAAATTTGAAGCTGTGAAATTTGTGTTGGACCTGGACAGCCACTGAATGATGGAGTTCCTCTGGTCGCCTGCAAGGGGGGTAGCAAACACAGTTAGTTACATACAGACTACAACTCCCAGCATCCCTCACTGTCTGACACTACAGTATGTGATTAGTCAACGCTTACCGTTACAAAGCAGGGCCTGGCAGGTGCGGGTTGTGCTCGGTCGAGGCTCACTGCAGTTTCGGGCTGAACCCTCAGGACTTGAACATTTAACTTGACGCTCCTGAGTCCCGTTTCCACATGATACTGAACACTGCAAACATAAACATGTCGATCGGACAGTTATTGATCATATTCAATGCACTTCCTAGGGCTAAAAGTAGTACTTAACTGGCCAAGTTAGAACAGAGTCCAGAGTCCAGAGAGAAATTATGTTAAGGATAGTCCAGACACAGGTAGTCTGGAGAGAAAGAAGCATGAGTTAGTCCAGAGAGGTCCAAATAGAAGAAGAAAGAGTTAGTCCAGAAAAGAGGAAGTTAAAGGTAAGTTGGAAGTAGCTCAGAAAGAAGTTAGAGGTAAACCAAAAAGAAGGAAGTTAGACATAGTCCAGAAGGACAGAAGTTAGAGGTAGTCCAGAAGGACAGAAGTTAGAGGTAGTCCAGAATGACAGAAGTTAGAGGTAGTCCAGAAGGACAGAGGTTAGAAACATATATGAATAAATATATGTATTTATGAATAATCCCCTGGTTTCACTGTTTGTACCGGGGTCCAGGGCCCAGTCCGCCAGGAAGCAGGGCAAGGGAAGCGGTTGCAGGTTTGTTTCCCATCCGGGCGGTCCTCCCCACAGAGTTTGCTGTTCACTGAGTGCTGGTGCTGCTGCCCCATGCTGGTCGCCTGCTGGCAGCTCACCCAGCGACGCTGCCACCCTGTCTGACCACAGGAGGCACTGCAGTCCTCCCACTCTCCGGTCACCCAGCTGAGGAGGCAGAATAGTAGGAGTCAAAGCTTTTCTTCCCTTTACCAAAAATGTCTATTCCGTGGGGTCTATTAAATGTATTTTGAAGTACTTAATCAATCAGCCAAATCAGTCCGAACACGTTCATCTGTGTAGCTGTAGCTGAGCTGTAGTGTGTTACCATAGCAACCTGTAGATTATTACCGTGGCGAGCTGCAGGCGTTGGTGTTGCAGGTGCGGCTGATGGCTCTAGGTTTGTTGATGTTGGAGCAGAACATCCTGTGAACCATTTTCCCATCAGCCTTCCTCCTGCAGCCAAACCTTGTGTACTGTTTCCCTGGCAACCAGACAACACTGTTAACTACTATGTAGCAGTTACCCTGGTAACCACATAACACAGCTAACCTCAGGGGGGATAGCCAGGAACAGAGTCATGTACCTCCTCCGCAGGGTTTGGAGCACTGTGACCACTTCTTCAGTGCCCACTCGTAGAAGATGGCGTCCTCTTGCACCACGTTGGACTCCAGCGAGGACCGGAGATGATCCTGGATGATGTACTTATAGGACACCGTCACCTTGGAGTCGCCATGGGGACGGACCTGACAGGCAGAAACACAGGAAAGCAATAGTTTCTCTGATTTAGACACATGACCAAGAATGTGAGAAAGTTGGCCTCCCTGTGTTGGTAGACTGACCATGAGCAGGACTCCGTATTTCAGTGGCCCTGGGGTCTGGATGGACTCCTGCTCCTCAGTGTTGCTGTACTCCCACGCCACCCCCTTCTCAATCACCACTCTGGATTCTGGGAGCTCGTCTTCATCGTTGAGGAATAGGTGACCTGTCTCCTGGTTCTTCACCGCTGGTACAGGAAACAAACAAATCAAGGTTTCCATAAGATGCCGGGCTACAGAAGTTCTTCATGTGGACAAAACAAGCTCCTCCTCTGTCCTCTTACCCAGGATGTGAGGAGTCCCTTTGAACTCCTGGATCAGCAGATGTCGGGCTCCTTTGGGGATCTCCAGGATTTTCAAGTAACCTAGACCATAATAATAATTGATCAGTAATAGATACTCCAACAGAGAAAGTTCTGGAAGCAACTGTTAATGTACTGAATGAGGTTTTAAGAGCCTCCAGTATCTAACTGTTTCAGATGGTCATCCTGTAACCTGATCAGTATCTCCTGTTTTTCAGAGACCTTGTTTCTTGGTGCTGCGGGTGAAGTTTCCTTTGATGATCTTACAACTGGAGTTATCTCCTCCACAGACACCACATCGGTCCTCCTGCTGGTCTGAAGCGATCTGTCCATCACAACCTACATGCTGCATGAGGAGAGAGGAAACAAGGACAGAGGGGAGGAGTAGATCTTAATTGGGACCATTGACAGTTTATATAACGTACAGAGCTTCCAGGTCTCTGAAGTTAAACCTGCATTCTATGTAACGACCAGCAGGGGGCTGCAATAAAAACTGATCCCATTCACTCTAATGGAGAATGAGCCGACTTCCTGTATGAGCTCAGTTAACAGTTTCCTGATGAGTTTCTGGTCTCAGTCTCTAGTTTCAGTCTTCTTCTATATAGCATGATGTTCATTTAGTAACTGATGGTCCCATTTACAGTAAAACAGACCATAAAGCAGGGTATGCTTTAGGGCGGGACTACCTTGTGATTGACAGCTCATTCTCAGTGAGTCCGTCCAGCTCAACGCACCAAACTCAGATCAAACTGTCAAACAGTGCTGATCAGATATGGATCCAGATTCTGTTGTTGATTATTTCTCTCCTCAAATCTGTTCACAAACACATTTTACTGTTTATCTGGAATACCAGATCCTGTGTGAGCAGTAGAGCCGCCATTGTTTCCAAACCAAGAGCAGCCAATGAGAGCAGCTCAACTCGCTGTACGTGACCTCCGCTGGCTGCTAAACACCAACATGGAGACGACTATAAAGACAATAACCAGGCTTCATTCAGCCCCACCTCTTTGACCATTTTTAGATTGGCTGGGAGCTGGCAGAGTCATATAAAATAAAATAAATAAAACAGAACAAAGGTAATTTCACAGTAAGTAACTAGGCAGAGAGATGTTTCAGGAGCAGCTGTTATAAGAAGAAACATATTTTCATATTTTATTCACATTTAATATTTTACTGTAGTTTCACTTTTAGAACCATTACAATTACGTCAGTTTAACAACACAGACTAAAGAAGTTGAGAATAAAGACCTCACACTCTCCTCGGACGCAGACGCTGTGGGCATCACTGTAGGAACATGGCGTCCCATCATGCACCATTCTGTTCATGGAAACCACGGCGCCTGTTTCCTTTGACTGACAGTACAGACGACAGCGCTCATCAGCTGCAAACACACACAAACATTATGATGGACATATTATATTAATATTATTATTATATCACAGCTTCTGAAGGTGGAACATTTAAGGTGGAACATTTAAGATGGAACATTGGGTTGGAACATTTAAGATGGAACATTAAAAGTTTAAAGAGACGGAAATGAAAATATTTTCAGACTTTAAGGAGTTAAAGGAGGAGAGGCCACAAGTTTCCTTCCAATAACAGATTCCTGGCTGATGAGTTTAACATGTGAACACACACACACACACACACATACTTTTTTTCTAAACTTGAAGATTAGATTAAAGTTTCCACTTTGCTCAGGGTGTGTGTATATAATGTCTGTACATAAAGTGTGTATTTACGGTCAGGGTGTTGGTACGGCAGCCAGTGATGTTTGCTTCCTTCGTGTTCATAAAATGGATTCCAGACTTTACACTGATCCTCCCTGAAAGAGAAAAACAACCAATCAACCTGCAGACAAACACATACAAACATATATTGACTGCTGAGATACACAAGAGATCCACAGCAACGCAATACAACTGCAATTAACTTAACACTGAAGTCAGTCAGTGGACACAGATATCAGAATAAACAGTAGATCTACTGACCTGAAGTCAGTCAGTGGTGGACACTCTTCTTGACTGCACAGCTGGAACTCATAACTGTTTCCGAAGCAGGTACGCCCCCCGTTGGCTGGACTGAGAACAACAACAGGTTAGTTTCTCTAGTGTGTCGGATGTGTGTTATCGTGCCGTATCGTGTTATCACAGATGATTGGCGGCTCACTCACGCTGGGTTGTCACAGCGCCTGGCCCGAAACCTGACCCCACCCCCACAGGTCCTGGAGCAGCTGCCAAATGGACTCCAGGTTGCCCAGCCGCCATCTTGTCTCAGCATGTCAGGGGTCAACCTCATGCAAAAACCCTTAAAACAGTGCTGCAACAACACACAGTTACCATGGAGACGCAAGACAGTTCAGAATGAAGGATGTAGTTAGCCTAGCTTAGCATAAACAGACAACTTTATTACTGTTCAAAAATTACTGTTCTGAAACTGGATAATATTTTATGGAGAAAATATTGTTTGGTTTTAACTCTGACGTCCTCCGGCTGCCTCAACTCCGCGAAGTACTAATGTAGCTGCTGTGAGCTAACTGCTAATGTAGCTGCTGTGAGCGTGCAATGGAAACCGGGCTCAGCAGTCTCTCAGTGAACACGGTCGGACCGGGATCGAACACAACCTCTAAAACAGATAGAGGACAGTTTGACGACAGCAGTACTGAGGTGATTTATGGAGTTTCTACATGGATGATTAAAAGTAGCTAACTAGCTAAGGCAGTTAGTTTTTACGCAGCTAAACATTACTCTGAATGTGTCCTCACCAGTGATGCCGGTTACTCCAACCTGACCACTTTTTTCAGTAACGAGTAATCTAATGCGTTAGTATTTCCAAACCGGTAATCAGATTAAAGTTACTTATCCAAGTCACTGTGCGTTACTATGTTTGTCATTTTCCCTAATAAAAATATATTTGCTTTCTTCTTGCGTCTCTGGGAGTGAAGTCACGTGACGTAGCCTATGTGACAAGTCACGTTTTCAGCATGAGGACAGTTCACGTGTAGGCTACGCAGACACAAACACAAACAACAATGGAGGGAGGAGAGAGATGCGCGTTTGCTAGCTGGAAATACAGTCACTATTTTGAGTTTGTGTCAGCTAAAGATGGCAATATTAAGGTTGGTTGTACACTCTGTGCTGGTGGCAACAAAGTGCTATCTAGCTACAAAAACATTACGTCAAATTTGAAGAAACATTTGGAGTCGCAGCACTGCACAGTCAAACTTACAGAGCAAGTCCCACCAGGTGGTACGAAGCAGACAGCAGGAGGTCCCCCACCACCCAAACAACAAAAGCTGGATTTTGGTGCAAAACCAGTAAGTGGGGGAGAGTTGAAGAAGTTGGTCGGGCAGTATGTTGTAGAGGAAATGCTGCCTGGCATACTATGATGTCAAGGCGCCAGTCACACTCACCAGTGACGCATCATGCTATGGACTCGGAGCTGCATGCATGCAAAACGGCAGACCAGTGGCGTTTGCATCACGAACTCTCACGGACACAGCGACTCGATATGCCCAGATTGAGAGAGAGCTTCTAGCTGTGGTGTTTGCTTGCACGAAATTCAAGGATTACATATATGGAAAGCCCACAATTGTGGAAACCGATCACCAGCCTCTTGTAACAATCCTGAAAAAGCCCATTCACACCGCCCCTGCCCAGCTCCAGAGAATGCTACTCAGGCTGCAGTGTCACGACATCATCCTGGTTTACAAAAAGGGAAAATACATGTACCTGGCAGACACTCTCTCAAGAGCCCCAAACACAATGATATCCCAGAGCCCCACTGAAAACGATGCTTTTGAAGTCATGTCGGTGAGCCACGTCTCCACAGCCCGTCTGGAGGAACTAAGAAGGCACACAGCAGTGGATGAGGTCCTACAAACCCTCAGCATGGTCATTCGTAAAGGCTGGCCCGCCAAAGAAAGCCAGCTCCAGCCTGCTGTGAAGGTCTTCTTCCCTTATAGAGACGAGCTCACAGTGGAGGATGGAGTTGTCATGAAAGGCCACAAAACCATCATCCCCCAGTCACTGCACAAAGAGTACATAAACATTGTGCACCAAGGCCACCCAGGTGCTGAAGCGACCAAGCGCAGAGCTAGAGGCATCATCTTCTGGCCAACAATGTCCGACGACATCTCCAAGGAGCTGCTCTCATGCACGGTGTGCAACAGCACCAAGCCCCATCAGCAGAGACAACCTCTGGAACTTCACTCTGTTCCGGACCTTCCATGGTCCACAGTGGCCACAGACATCTTCGAGTGGCATGGCAAATACTACCAAGTGCTTGTGGATTCATATTCTGGATGGTTTGAAATCGACCTTCTCCCTAACATTACGTCATCAGCTGTGATCTCCAAGCTGAAAAGACATTTTTCAGTCCATGGCAGGCCGCACACCCTCTTCTCAGCACGAGTACTGACAGGAACTAGAAAAAGAGATCACATCTCTCCTGTACTAGCTTCTCTGCATTGGCTCCCTATAAAATGTAGAATTGAATTTAAAATCCTCCTCCTCACCTATAAAGCTCTTCATGGTCAGGCCCCTTCATATCTTAAAGAGCTCATAGTCGAGACAGACGACCACCCACCTAGAGCCGGAGGATCTGTCCTAGGTTTCTGCCTTTTAACAGGCAGTTTTTCCTTGCCCTTGTCGCCAAGTGCTTGCTCATGGTGGTACTGTTGGGTCTCTGTAATTAATGTTAAAGAGTTCGTTCTAGACCTGCTCTATTTGAAAAGTGTCCTGAGATAACTTCTGTTATGAATTGGCGCTATACAAATAAAATTGAATTGAATTGAATAGTGCCCTATTACCCCACTAGAACATTACGTTCTCTGAATGCTGGGCTACTTGTGGTTCCTATAGTCTCTAAAAGTAGAACAGGAGCCAGAGCCTTCAGTTACCAAGCTCCTCTCCTGTGGAACCAGCTTCCAGTTGTGGTTCGGGAGGCAGACACCCTCACCACATTCAAGAGTAGGCTTAAGATGTTCCTCTTTGATAAAGCTTATAGTTAGGGCTGGATCAGGTGAGTCCTGAACCATCCCTTAGTTATGCTGCTATAGGCCTAGACTATCGGGGGATTTCCCATGGTGCACTGAGCTACTCTCTTCCTCTCTCTTTCTGCATTCATTCATGTCCCATTAATGCATGTTACTAACTTCACTTCTTCCCCGGAGTTCTTGTGCTTTCTCGTCTCGCAGGTTCTCATGGATCCTGGTGGAGCCTCCTGCCATGGTCCTGCTTGACTGCCATTGCCAATACTGTTGTTGCTGTGCACCTGTCTGTCTGTCTGTCTGTCTGTCTCTCGCTCTCTCTCTCTCTGCCTCTCTCTCTCTCTCTCTCTCTCTCTCTCTCTCTCTCACCCCAACTGGTCGAGACAGACGCCCACCCACCTAGAGCCGGAGGATCTGTCCTAGGTTTTTGCCTTTTAACAGGCAGTTTTTCCTTGCCCTTGTCTCCAAGTGCTTGCTCATGGTGGTACTGTTGGGTCTCTGTAATTAATGTTAAAGAGTTCGGTCTAGACCTGCTCTATTTGAAAAGTGTCCTGAGATAACTTCTGTTATGAATTGGCGCTATACAAATAAAATTGAATTGAATTGAATTCTCTGACAATGCTAGACAATACACCAGTCAGCATTTTAAAGACTTTGCCAAACAATGGGATTTCATCCATGCCACTAGCAGCCCTGAATTTCCCCAGTCGAACGGGCTTGCAGAGAGAGCGGTCCGCAGTGCCAAGCAGTTGATGGAGAAATCTCACCGAGATGGAACCGACGTTTTCCTCAATCTTCTGAACCTCAGAAACATTCCCCGTGATACAACATTAGGCTCACTCACTCTGAAACGACACTACGACAAGTCGAGTCTCCCACTACAACCTTTGGCAGAGGGACAAGTGGTGCGTATGCAGACCCCTAAAGGATATGACCAACTTGGGACTGTGAAGGAGATATGCCAGGAGCCACGCTCTTATGTCATCCAGTCCAACGGAGGAACATACAGGAGGAACCGCCGCCACATTCTTCCTGTTGCGGAGCCAACACCACCACTGCTTCATGCAGATGACCCGGACTCTCAGAACTCTAGTCCCTGCACAATGGACTGTACAACCCCCATACCACAAACACCAGAGCTGAACGCCATGCACCCAAAACACACATCCCCACCCCGGCCAGTGCCCACAGCACACTTCCCCAGTGAGAACAGAAACACACAATACATAACACGCTCAGGACGCACTTGCAGACCAAAGTCAAAATATATGCAGTGAAAGTATCCTGCCAGGAATGCAGTTTAAATAATCAGTTACCAGTATTTGAAATGTAATGTTCAATGGATACTTGCGCCAGGTTCTTTCATTTATGCGCTCACAGTATGGTGGTAGTATTACGATATGCATATGTGTTGACGTGGATTTAAGTGTTCACCCACCTTAATTTGCTGTATTGAGTTTAGCCAGGTATATCGGTAATGGATTGTTTATTGAAACTCGTGTAACAACGCAGCGAGAAAGAAATATTCTTTATTGTCATTTTCCCAGTGTTATTCTGTTTGATATAAGAGGTGTGAGCTTAAGGGAAAGGATGTAGATCATTTGGCTAAATGATGCACTGTTTGTTTAATGTGAGCCACCGTACCTGAAGGTGTGTCTGACAGCTAAGCCAATCACCGTGCCCCCTTGTTCTGCATTGCTCCGTAATACTGTGATACTAATGTCGGCTCGGTCTCACTCAGTTTTGTGTTCGTCAATAAACCGGAGTTATTTCCAAAGTCAGTGTGATCCTTGAAGTTTCTACACTGCCCTTAAACACGGTTGACTCGCCCTCGTTTCGTGCCATAATAAACAAGATCCCTACTACTGTCAATGCCGAGATGCCTCACAGAACAGCATTTTCTTCTTACATGGAGAAGCAGTATGCAGTGATGGAGAGAAATCTGAAGGCCGCGCTGAATGAGGTTGACTTTGTGTCAACTACCGCGGATATTTGGACTGCTAACAACAGAAGTTATATGGGAGTAACGCTCCACTGGATCAGTAGATCCACATTAGAGCACAACAAGGCTGCATTGGCATGTAGGAGAATTCGCGGTAAACACAGGTGTGATGTTATTGGTGCCGAAATCGAAATCATTCACTCTTCATATGGACTACTCAACAAAGTAGTTGCTACAGTGACTGATAATGGATCCAACTTTGTCAAGGCATTTAAAGTTTATCAGCCTGTCACAGAGTCCGATGATGAGACAGAGGAGGGAGAGTCCACCCCCACAGATGATGATGTCACTTTTTTAGATCTGTCAGAAATCCTCTCAGCTGAGGATGAAAGTGATGGGAAGCTGTCACTTCCCCCACACCACAGGTGTGCTTCACACACCATCAACCTCATTTCCATAAATGATGTGGAGAAATATTTAACTTCCAATGCAGAGAGCAAGGCTGTGTATAGGAGCAGCACAGCAAAATGCACAGCTCTTTGGACCAAATCAAGTAGATCTACCCTTGCATCAGAAACAGTGGAGGAAGTCAGCAAAAGAAAGCTCCTGGTACCAACATCCACATGGTGGAACTCCTTTTTTGATGCTGTAAAGAGAATTGCAGAAATCCCCATGAGTGAGCTGAATACTCTGTGCACCAAGCTGGGAGTTAAGTGCTTCAAAGACAAAGAGTATCAGTTCCTGCATGAGTACTGCACCGCCATGAAGCCCCTAACTGCAGCACTGGACATTTTACAAGGCGACTGTTCTTATGGGACTTCACTACCCACACTTGAAGTTCTGAAGACCATGGCTGTGAAAGATGACCTGACCTCTCCAGGATGACTGCAGGCCTTCCAGATGCCATAGTGCAGGTATGTTCCATCTTTTAAGATAGTTCATTTTCTAATTTCTTGCATCACACTGTTCATGAACATGGAACAGAATATTCATTATCATTGCAAAAGAAGATTAAAACAAATACAAATGTCAGTAAGTAACCTAAAACAAAATTAAATCCATAATATTGATCCCACATTAGGCATGGTTTGCAAGTAATTCAATGACATAATAAATAGTAGGCCTTGTAGGCATAAACATATCAATTATATATTTCAGGCTATCGAGACTCGTTTTGCCAGTGTGCTGGACGACAAAGAAGCTCTTCTCGCAGCTGTCAGTTGTCCAAAATTCAAACTCCGATGGCTGAGAGATGCAGGTAGGAGGGAGCGAGTAAAAGAGCTTCTGACAGCAGAGTGCCTATTCTGCAGAAAATGAAGTGATTGACTACCTGAGGTCAGCCTATGACCTTCAGATTCTGCATCAGTTTCCAAATATAAAGAAAATTTTCTTGAAGTATAACACTCCAACCCCATCAAGTGCTCCTGTGGAGCGGCTTTTCAGTCTGGGAGGTTTGGTGCTCACGCCTAGAAGAAATAGACTTTCTGACAAAAGGTTTGAGAAGCTTCTGTTAATGAGGTACAACCACTGGTTTACTCACCCCACTCCACTGTTTCAGTCATAACATGCGATTACAACATAAGATTAGGCCAAAGTAACAAAAGTAGACATGATATCAGCCTACGTGTCGTGTTATACACTTGTTTTGTTTTGTAAAACCACTCCTTGCTGCTCTAATGCTGTGAACAACAGGTACAATGTTCATAAAACATGTTAAAAAGAATTTAATAGTTACATTTATAAACAATGTAGATTATAAATAGTAAGTTTTGCCATTAGTGTTAACCATTAAATATGTCAGGTCAAGAAAGACTGTCTTTATTTTATATTTTATAAAAACAAGTATTTATGTTAAGTGAAGTCAAGAAAGACATTTTATGTCATTTTATTTTTATAAAAACTGTCAGGAGATACATTGTTGACGTTACTGTTAAAAATGCACTTCCAATAAAGTGAGTGTTGGCAAAACTGGTTGTCATTTTTATGTTGAGGCGGCGGGGGTGTTGTCGGCAGCTACTTAATGTAACTAATAAAGTAACTTGTAATTAGACACTTCCTATAACAGACAGACGCAGAAAAACTAATCCATGCATTTGTTGACCTGCATACGGTTGGTGACGTGCTACGGTAAGCGTACTGACTCACTTCCGGTTTACTTCCTGCTCTGTGTACACTGTTTGGTGCTCTAGCTCTGTCAGTGAACGCTAAATATACATTAGTTTTACTCGTTACAGCGGTTATTTTCCTGCTTAACATTTAAACGTAGACTAGTTCTACCTAAACACTCGGAGTTACTCCTTCTTTTAGTGACTTTTCACTACTTTCAAAGTTTTTCATACACGCTAGCTTCATTAGCATTAGCAGTTAGCTATGGCTTCTCCCTCTCCCTCTCCTCTGTCCTGCTCAGTGTGTCAGATGTTTAGTTATTCCTCTGCCTCCTTTAATGATAATGGTACATGCATTAAGTGTAGTTTATTTACTGCGCTGGAGGCGAGGCTTAGTGAGTTAGAGGAACGGACCGCACCACAGAGATATCTTTAGCCGCTATAGTTAGCCAGCCCCCAGTAGCCGGTGCGGTCCGACCAAAGGTAGCTTCTGTTAGATCTGTAGTTCCCCCGGTAGTTCCTCCGGTAGTTCCCCCGGTAGTTCCCCTGGTAGTTCCCGAGCAGCCGGGAAGACAGGGAGGCTGGGTGACTGAGCGAAGGAAGACTAAAACGCCGAAGCCCACAGTTCACCACCAACCCATTCATGTCTCTAATACATTTTCCCCACTCAGCGACACACCCGCTGAGGAACCAACTCTGGTTATTGGCAGCTCCATAGTCAGAAACGTGAAGTTAGCGAAGCCAGCAGCCATAGTTAAATGTATCCCTGGGGCCAGAGCGGGCGACATTGAATCAAATTTAAAACTGCTGGCTAAAGATAAACCTAAATACAGTAAGATTGTTATCCACGTCGGCGGTAATGACACCCGTTTACGCCAATCGGAGGTCACTAAGATTAATGTGGAGTCGGTGTGTAATTATGCAAAAACAATGTCGGACTCCGTAGTTTTCTCTGGACCCCTCCCCAATGTGACCAGTGATGAGATGTATAGCCGCATGTCGTCATTCCACCGCTGGCTGTCGAGGTGGTGTCCAGTAAACGATGTGGGCTTCATTGATAACTGGAAGCCTTTTTTGGGGAAAACCTGGTCTGATTAGGAGAGACGGCATCCATCCCACTTTGGATGGAGCGGCTCTCTTATCTAGAAATATGGCGAAGTTTATCTCTAAAACCTGACAGTCCAGAGTTGGGACCAGGAAGCAGAGCTGCTGTCTTACACACTTCTCTGCGCTTTCTTTAGAACAGTCACCCACCCAAAACCCCATAGAGACTGTGTCTGTCCCCCGACCACCTAAATTATTTAAAGAAATAAAAACAAGAGGAGTTCAACATAAAAATCTAATAAAAATTAAAACCAACTCCTCAGTAGTACAAAATAAGAGAATGAAATGTGGACTGTTAAATATCAGGTCTCTGTCCTCTAAAGCTGTTTTAGTGAATGAATTAATATCAGATTATGATATTGATTTACTTTGTCTTACTGAGACCTGGTTGTCCCACGAGGAGTATGTTAGCCTAAATGAATCCACCCCCCCCAGTCATATTAATACTCACATTCCTCGAGGCACAGGCCGAGGAGGTGGAGTGGCAGCCATATATGATTCGAGCGTTTTAATGGACCCTAAACCTAAACTAAATTATAATTCATTTTAAAGCCTTGTTCTTAGTCTTTCTCACCCAAACTGGAAAACACTGCAGCCAGTTCTATTTGTTATAGTGTACCGTGCTCCTGGACCGTACTCTGATTTTATATCTGAATTCTCAGAGTTTTTATCAAGTTTAGTCCTTAAATCAGATAAAGTAATTATTGTAGGTGATTTTAATATTCATGTGGATGTTGACAATGACAGCCTTAGTAATGCATTTATATCATTAATAGACTCAATTGGCTTCTGTCAGAGTGTAAATAAACCAACTCATTGTTTTAATCACACTCTTGACCTTGTTTTATCATATGGCATTGATATTGAACATTTAATAGTCTTCCCACATAATCCTTTCCTATCTGACCATTATTTAATAACTTTTGAATTCATACTATTAGATTATAAGCCATTAGGCAAAACTTCCTACAGCAGATGTCTATCTGACAGTGCTGTAGCTAAATTTCAGGAGGGGATTCCTTCAGTGTTTAATTCAATGCCATGTCTGAATTTAACAGAATCCTATAACAACTTTAGTCCCTCTGAAATTGATAATCTTGTTGATAGTGCTGCAGGCTCACTACGATCAACATTAGACTCTATCGCTCCTATAAAAAGGAAATTATTAAAACATAGGAGAATAGCACCGTGGTATAACCACCAAACCCGCCAGTTAAAACAAGTAGCTAGGAAATCTGAAAGGAAACGGCGCTCTTCCAAATTATCAGAATATCGCTCAAATTGGCAAGATAATCTTAAAACTTATAGAAAGGCCCTCCGTAATGCCAGAGGAGCCTATTACTCAGCACTAATAGAAGAAAATAAGAATAACCCTAGGTTCCTCTTCAGCACTGTAGCCAGGCTGACAGAGAGCCACAGCTCTATTGAGCCACATATCCCCATAAACTTAAGTAGCAATGACTTCATGAGCTTCTTCTATAATAAAATTATTACTATTAGAGAGAAAATTAATCACCAACTGCCATCAACAGTTATCAGTGGCTCTCCAAGTTCAGGGACTTCTGTCAATGTAAACTCAGATATATATTTAGACTGTTTTTCTGCTATCGATCTTCATCAGTTAACTTCAATCATTTCTTCATCGAAGCCATCAACCTGTCTACTAGACCCGATCCCAACTAGGCTGCTTAAAGAAGTTGTTCCCTTAATTGGCACTTCTTTACTGGATATGATTAATCTTTCTTTATTATCAGGATATGTACCACAGTCCTTTAAAGTAGCTGTAATTAAACCCCTTCTTAAAAAGCCCACTCTTGACCCAGGGGTTTTAGCCAACTATAGACCAATCTCTAACCTCCCCTTCCTCTCTAAGATTCTGGAGAAAGTAGTCGCCAAAGAGTTGTGTGACTTTCTACATAACAATAGTTTATTTGAGGATTTGCATTCAGGATTTAGAGTTCATCACAGCACAGAGACAGCTCTGGTTAAAGTTAATAATGACCTTCTGATTGCTTCTGACAATGGACTTGTCTCTGTACTTGTATTATTAGATCTTAGTGCTGCATTTGACACCATTGACCATAATATTCTTTTACAGAGACTTGAGCATCAAATTGGCATTAAAGGAATGTATGTACTAAGCTGGTTTAAGTCATAGTTATCAGATCGCTCGCAGTTTGTACATGTTAACGATGAATCTTCAATAAATACTACAGTTAGTCATGGAGTTCCACAAGGTTCTGTACTTGGACCAATACTATTTACTTTATATATGCTCCCTTTAGGCAACATTATTAGGAATCACTCCATTAACTTTCACTGTTATGCAGATGATACGCAGTTATATCTATCAATCAAGCCCGATGAAATTAATCAATTATCTAAATTACAAACATGTCTTAAGGACATAAAATCCTGGATGAGCTGCAATTTTCTGATGTTAAACTCAGAAAAAAACGAAATTCTTGTTCTTGGCCCCAAAAACCTTAGAGACTCACTGTCTAAAGATATAGTTACTCTAGATGGCATTACCTTGGCCTCTAGCACCACTGTCAGGAATCTTGGAGTTATCTTTGATCAGGATTTGTCATTTAACTCCCACATAAAGCAGACCTCTAGGACTGCCTTCTTTCATTTACGTAATATTACAAAAATTAGACACATACTATCACAGACAGATGCAGAAAAACTAATCCATGCATTTGTGACTTCAAGGCTGGATTACTGCAACTCTTTATTATCAGGTTGCCCCAATAAGTCCATTAAAACGCTCCAATTAATTCAGAACGCTGCAGCACGAGTACTGACAAGAACTAGAAAAAGAGATCACATCTCTCCTGTACTAGCTTCTCTGCATTGGCTCCCTGTAAAATGTAGAATAGAATTTAAAATCCTCCTCCTCACCTATAAAGCTCTTCATGGTCAGGCTCCTTCATATCTTAAAGAGCTCATAGTACCCTATTACCCCACTAGAACACTACGTTCTCTGACTGCTGGGCTACTTGTGGTTCCTATAGTCTCTAAAAGTAGAACAGGAGCCAGAGCCTTCAGTTACCAAGCTCCTCTCCTGTGGAACCAGCTTCCAGTTGTGGTTCGGGAGGCAGACACCCTCACCACATTCAAGAGTAGGCTTAAGACATTCCTCTTTGATAAAGCTTATAGTTAGGGCTGGATCAGGTGAGTCCTGAACCATCCCTTAGTTATGCTGCTATAGGCCTAGACTATCGGGGGATTTCCCATGGTGCACTGAGCTCCTCCCTTCCTCTCTCTTTCTGCACTCATTCCTGTTCCATTAATGCATGTTACTAACTTCACTTCTTCCCCGAAGTTCTTGTGCTTTCTCGTCTCGGAGGTTGTTATCGATCCTGGTGGAGCCTCCTGCCATGGTCCTGCTAGATTGCCATTGACAATACTGTTGTTGCTGTGCACCTGTCTGTCTGTCTGTCTCTCTCTCTCTCTCTCTCTCACCCCAACTGGTCGAGACAGACGACCACCCACCTAGAGCCGAAGGATCTGTCCTAGGTTTCTGCCTTTTAACAGGCAGTTTTTCCTTGCCCTTGTCGCCAAGTGCTTGCTCATGGTGGTACTGTTGGGTCTCTGTAAATAATGTTATAAAGAATTTGGTCTAGACCTGCTCTATTTGAAAAGTGTCCTGAGATAACTTCTGTTATGAATTGGCGCTATACAAATAAAATTGAATTGAAAAATTTAATTGTAATCTAACTTAGTTACTTTTAAAATCAAGTAATCTGTAAAGTAACTAAGTTACTTTTTAAAGCAGTAATCACTAATACTAATCAGATTACTTTTTCAAAGTAACTGTGGCAACACTGGTCCTCACCTTCCCCGGTCCACACTTTGTCCCATCGAGTGGTGGACCTTTCTTGGTCTTACAGTAGAACGGGTTGTTGTAGTCGCTGCACCACAGCTGTTTACAGGGCTCAAGTGTTGTGTACTGGAGACACACAAAGATATGTAGAATATGTCAAAATATATCTATATATATATACAAAACAGACCATAAACAACAGCACAAAACACAGTGAGAGACAGTGTTCACTAAAAATTCTCATAAAACCTCAGATTCTGACCTCTTCCATCTGAGCCAAAATAAAAACAATCAGAACCAAACCTGAGAGAAACTGTGAAACATGGATCTGTTCAACAAAACAGGACCTGTGACAACAAATAATTTCATCATCATGTTGAAATGTTGGAAACAGAGACGCCCTCAGATTAAAGACTGCTGATACATTTGATCTTATGTGCTCATGTACATCTTCCTCCTGGGGAAGCTTTATGTGTGATATCATCAAACAGTTAACATCCTGAACAGATGTGGTGCTGGCCTCCTACCCAAAAACACGTCAGCAGGTCACATCTGCACACATCAGTCTCAGAACGCCTTTATCCCGGGTTCAATTTAAATTGTTCCATTTGGAGGATCTACTCACACTTAAATAGTTTCCTCATCTTGTCCTCTGTGTGGTTTTTAGAGTTTTATTTATATGTTATCCAGTGCTTTATTTGGTACTGTTGGGTCTCTGTAATTAATGTTAAAGAGTTCGGTCTAGACCTGCTCTATTTGAAAAGTGTCCTGAGATAACTTCTGTTATGAATTGGCGCTATACAAATAAAATTGAATTGAATTGAATTGAATTATCCTTGTGAGGAAGCTGGATTTGCAAGATCACAAGATAATCTATCTTGCCAGTCTTTAATATGTGTGACCAAATTACAGTGGTACCAGACTAATCAGCATCCTCTGTAGTACTGGCAGTACAGGCGTAAGTGAAGCCAGAAGATAGATAAACAACAATGGTGGCAGCTAAAGAGGTTAGCGCATCTGCTGCTAGCATCAGTTCCCTCAGAACTGGAGAGTATTTCTTTTTGAAAGAAGAACAAAGAACGACACTGAAGGCTTTTCTCTCTTCTTTGACAATGTTATATGGTTCATTGATAGACAGATGGTTTATCCAATCACCGGGAGAGTTGTTTTTTTAAAAGAGCCTGCACTTTCCAACAGCGACTTCCCAAATGGTTCTGTGTTGCAAACTATCTGGAGCCTCTCACTGGTGAGCATGGCCATACCCACCACCGAGGTCAGCAAACCTGTGTTTTTTGTGAGAATGGCAAAAGAATTAGGGTTATGTTGTGTTTAGGGTTGTGCTGAATTTAGGTACTGGCACCCTTTTTTGGTCCAATTCAGGCACTGGTCACCAGGATTTAGTGGCATCTAGTAGTGTAGTCCCATTCTAAGGTAACGAAAACACATCAATTTAATCTTCAAGCAGTTACTGAATGATGCTGGTTGTGTTACTAAAAAAAACAAAAAAACTATAAAGGTTTGAAAGAGGACAAAGGTCACCTATCATCAGATGGTCTGGGTACAGACAGACAGACTTACTACAGTACAGAGACTGTATCCTGGTCCGAAGTCAAAGCGACACTGTTGATCCATAGAGTACTGAAACCCTGGCAGCTGAGGCAGAGCCGGCCAATCATGGTTGAACGGGTCATCACGGAGACAGTCATAGGTACTGAAGAGATAGACAGGCAAACATACAGACAGACAGACAGACAGACAGACAGAGGTTTTGGCTGACATGCGTTGTGTTGGGTGGATGTCTGATGTGGAATTAGAGCAAATATATTCACACAACAGTAAGTATTCTAGTTGTACTACTAGTAGTAGTTGTAGTAGTAGTAGTACTGACTGCAGGTACTGGTGCAGCTCCCTCCAGCTGCATCTGGACCAGTGGTATCGATGGAAGGTGGCCTGAACCCGTGGAGACATGATGCTGCCCAACGGCACATCATCAGCACAATCATTGGCCTCACCGTCATGCTCCATCCCTAAGCTGAGACAGACAGACAGACAGACAGACAGATAGACAGAAAGACAGGCAGTCAGACAGACAGACAACCTTAAAATCAATTACTGTCTTCAGATGGACACCTGGGAGTCAGTTCTTGTTGATACAGTCTATCATCTTTTCACCTGAGAGTCATTTTGAGGTTGTTAATTTTCTAAAATGTGAAATTTTTACTAATACGGCCAACAAATGTGCATTTATTTATGTAGTGTTTGTGTTTGTGTGTCTCACACGTGTCCTGTTTCATGGGCAGCTACAAAGGCAGAGGAAAAACCGTCCTCAAAAACGAGGACGCAACTCCGATGCAAATGACACATTCCTTTAACTGGAGCATAACCTGCAGAGACAGATCAACAGGTCAGAGGTCAGGACCTCATCAGGCAGGTGGTGTTAGCAGTATTTGCAGTAGAAGTGGTAGTACCCTGCATGCCGGACAGGTAAAACTCCTGCCTTGTCAGGTAAATCGTTTTAGCAATAGTACTTGTAGTATTAATGGTAGTATTAGCAGTTGTACCTCACTTGCAGGAGAGGTCCTATCTAGTAATGTAAATGATGTTAGCAGTAGCATTTGTATTACTAGTGCAACCTGTCAAACTCCTTCCTGCACAGGTAGATTGAAGTGTAGATTAAGTGTTGTTGGTAGTAGTATTAGCAATTGTACCTTACATACCAGAGGCCAAACTCCCACCTAGTTGAGTACACAGGGTAAGTAGTAGCACTTTTATTATTAGTAAAACTATTAGGAGTTGTACCCTGCATACCCAAGCAGCCAAACTGCTTCCTGGACAGGTAGATGGTGTTACTACTAGTATTTGTAGTGTTTGTGGTCGTATCAGCAGCAGTACTCTGCATGCTGGAGGTGCTGGACTCTCTGGTCAGATGGATGGTGTTAGTAGTAGTACTTGTAGTATTAGTGGAGGTATTAGCAGAAGTACCCTGCATGCCGGAGGGGCCGAACTCCTGCCTGGTCAGGTAGATGGTGTGGTCGTGCTGCTCGGCGTGACTCTGCTCCCTCTGCTGGAGATACGACCATCCACAAACGTTCTCCAAACTCTTCTGGGCATTCCCCAAAGAGATCATCTCCAGGGACTAATAGAGGGAGATTAAGATTTTATTGGGTTTTAACTTGCGTGTGGGGGTATTACGGATTTCCTGGGGATTCCGTGTACGCACAACAAATACTACTTTTTTAAATAACCCACTGAAACGCAAGTATAATGTATTACTGTCCACACAAGCTACATTTTCCCATGCATTCCCCAACTCGTCAACAGCTAACCATTAGCTAGCTATAGTTTGTTTACGCTGTTTGTTGACAGAAAATGAATAAAATTAAGCCTTGGGGGACTTAAACACTGCAGACCGGGAACACCCCACAAGAACTGCCGGTTTGGAGATGTTCTGACCCAGTCGCCCATTACAATGTGGTTCTTGTCAAAGTGGCACAGATCCTCACGCTACACAAAAATGAACTGTTGGCTTGGCTAATTAATTGGCTTAAACTGAAAACCAAAAACTGAGCTATAACAACACAGTGCAGTAGATGAGCCCAGCTAAAGTTTACACACCATTTACTGAAAATCTCTTCCCTGAGGACAAATACAACACACAAAAACAACTTTAGTTCATTCACACAGTGAAGTTCCCTGACCAGAAACCTTCAGTAGCTTTGAAACAGAGTCACAGTTTAATACCTTTGCTGGCGACAACATGATGATTCTGACCAGAACAACGTTGATGTTGGCGCCCAGAGAATGGTCCTGATAGATCTCATTAACCTGGAACAGACAGAGAGAGGTGCTGTAAGAACGCGTTCTTTTCAGAAATCGAGATTAACCTTCTAGTACTTAACCACAGTATTGTAGTGGAGGGGTTTCCTGTTGTGCTGTGTCCAGAACCAGTTCATGGTAAGGTCACCATGTTAAACTGGTTCCATATGAAAGACCAGACAAAGAGCAGTTCATTGAACTAGTCCAGAGGAGGCAAGTTAGGGTTGGATCCAGACTTGACCTTTGACCCATGGGCTCTGACTGCCTGCAGGCTAACCCCAGAGAAAAGAGGATCAATGGTCCACTGTGATTTCAGCTGAACTGCAATTCAAGGTGGAAGATCAGATGGACTGGACTGTGGACCCAACAGTCATACCAACAGACTCTGGCTATGTTAGTGCTTCTTTGTTATTGAAGCTCAAGATACTCAGGGTAGGGATCAGATCAACAGTAGAAGGAACTATGGTTTTAGGCTGCATTGCTTGGACATCCTGATGATGATGAGTCAGATTTTATTTATATAGCCCAAAAAACACAATTTGTCTCAGCGGGTTGAACACCCTCTGGCCTTACAACCTTGATTCAGGTAGAGAAGGAAAACTCCCCCAAAACTCCTTTTAACAGGGTAAAAGGTGGTAGAAACCTCAGGAAGAACCTCAGAGGAAGAATCTCTTTCCCAGAGCAAACAGATGTGAAATGTGTACAGAACAAACCAAACAAATTTTGATGAATATATGTTAAAAATGTGGATCTAGGATGTTGTAGAGTGACATACAACCTCCCCTCCACCATGGGAATCTCTCCTGGGGGAACAATGTCCTTCTGTGTCACAGTGTTGCTGATAAGGCTGCCAAAATACGTTAAGCTCTCCACAAACTCAAGTTAACCCAAACATTTAGTGAGACATAACTCTAGATAGATAGATAGATAGATACTTTATTTATCCCGAGGGAAATTCAAGGCTCTGGCACACTAAACAGTTTCCTGATGAGTTTCTGGTCTCAGTCTCTAGTTTCAGTCTTCTTCCATACAGCATGATGTTCATTTAGTAACTGATGGTCCCATAAAGAGTAAAACAGACCATAAAGCAGGGTATGCTTTAGGGCGGGGCTACCTTTTGATTGACAGCTCATTCTCAGTGAGTCCGTCCAGCTTAACGCACCAAACTCAGATCAAACTGTCAAACTAGGCAGTGCTGATCAGATATGGATCCAGATTCTGTTGTTGACTATTTATCTCCTCAAATCTGTTCACAAACACATTTTGTCTACTGTCAGTTTCTGGGCCTGCCTCCAGAAAGCGGCAGATGAAAAAACAAGCACCGTCCAACTCGCTAGTAGTCTGGTGGATCCTGATGCGTCCTCAGCAGATTCTGTGTGTCCTGCACCTCTCCGGTTCTGGTCACTGGGGTTGTGAAAATGCAATGGCAACATGCCAGAGAGGATTATATTCACCCTGAGAGACTCTCAATATTGTTGGGCTGTCTTGGTCTACAGTGCCCATTGACTTGCAGTTGGTAGTTCCCATTTTAAAAAAAGTTAAAAATAGTTTCAGCCTGTTTATGTTGAGGGAAAGCTGGGAAACCTCATACAAGGGACATACAAGGGATCTGGACCAAAGAATGTCAAACCTCACTCTCACATGGATTCTGGAGGGTCATGAGTTTGATCTTGCAGATTTTGAGATGATCCTCTTTGAGTTTATTTGGGCAGCAGTCCACCAACAGGACTCAACACTAACATCATCTCTATTTAACACTGAATTAAACATCTGAGTTCATGATTTTACTTACTATGTTCATGAGAGTCAGAAGATATTTCTGAATGTGGTCTCGGCCGTGGAAAAGAAGAACAGAATAATCCACAGCTAACAAAACCTGGAGGAGGAGAAAAGAGCAGGAGGAGAGATTACCACGTTTATCCAACTCTACATCCAATACTTCATCAACGTCAACAACACTTCATCGACCTCTGTCTTAAATAGTTAATTAACCTCGATGTTAAATAGTTCAGCCTCTTCAATGTAGCGCCGTCGTCGAGCTGAGCCAGATCTTGACCACAACACATTCTGGATCAGGTTTAGAGAACCTAAAAGAGGACCTGCAGACCAGTAAAAGAAAAATCTTAGTAAGTCATTTTTACACACACAGGTGTATTCTTGTTGTTTTACATCGGTGACTCTCAAGTGACTCTCTGCGATTCAATTCAATTCAATTCAATTTTATTTGTATAGCGCCAATTCATAACAGAAGTTATCTCAGGACACTTTTCAAATAGAGCAGGTCTAGACCGAACTCTTTAAAACATTAATTACAGAGACCCAACAGTACCACCATGAGCAAGACCTTGGCGACAAGGGCAAGGAAAAACTGCCTGTTGATGCAACTTTAATTGAAATAAACTACTTTCTATAATAATACAGATTATAGGATTTAAGATTGTTTTTAAGATAGAGAATGGGGATCTTTCCATCTGTGTCAACCGCTATATGCTGTGATAGAGTAAGACAGTGTTTACTCCTCGTCTTACCACTACAGCCCGACTGAGAAACCTCCCGTCCTGTGAGAGCAAACATTAACCCTGCAGGAGGGAGTGTTTACTGTGACATAGACCAGAGCCGACGTCTGATGTTCAAGATGTTTTTATTGAGATTAAACATGCAGGTCAGTGTACTGCTGACTAATACAAACATGTACCACAAGTACAGTTTCTGTTGCTCTGATGTGATTATGGCTCACTGTGTAATGATGCTTTCAACGACAGCAACTCTGCTGGTCTCAAGTTTCACATCCAACAACTGCTGAAATGTAAGAAAACCCCAAACAACTTTATTTACAAAGTGGAACCCACAGCAAGATTATCATCCCAACAACAGCAACCTGGGATTTATTGCTCATGGCTGCATGCATTCATTATGTACATATCAAAACTGGTCCCTGTCTGACTGTGTTCACTGGGAGGCTGCTTAGCCCGGTTCCGTAGACCACTAATGGCAGCTACATGAGCAGTTAGCTAACAGCAGCTACATTAGCAGTTAGCTAACGGCAGCTACATTAGTTAGCGAAGTTGAGACAGATCAGCCAAAAGACGTCAGAGGAAAAACCAGTGAATAATCTCTCTATGAAATATGATCCAGTTTCATCAAAATCACTGATAAAGTTGTGTGTTTGTACAGTGTTAATAAAGTTGTGTTTGTACAGTGATAATAAAGTTGTGTGTTTGTATAGTGATAATAAAGTTGTGTGTTTGTACAGTGTTAATAAAGTTGTGTGTTTGTATAGTGATAATAAAGTTGTGTGTTTGTACAGTGTTAATAAAGTTGTGTTTGTACAGTGATAATAAAGTTGTGTGTCTGTACAGTGTTAAGAAGTTGTGTGTCTGTACAGTGTTAATAAAGTTGTGTGTTTGTATAGTGATAATAAAGTTGTGTGTTTGTACAGTAATAATAAAGTTGTGTGTTTGTACAGTGTTAATAAAGTTGTGTGTTTGTATAGTGATAATAAAGTTGTGTGTTTGTACAGTAATAATAAAGTTGTGTGTTTGTACAGTGTTAATAAAGTTGTGTGTTTGTATAGTGATAATAAAGTTGTGTGTTTGTACAGTGTTAATAAAGTTGTGTGTTTGTATAGTGATAATAAAGCTGTGTGTTTGTACAGTGTTAATAAAGTTGTGTGTTTGTATAGTGATAATAAAGTTGTGTGTTTGTACAGTGATAATAAAGTTGTGTGTTTGTATAGTGATAATAAAGTTGTGTTTGTACAGTGTTAATAAAGTTGTGTTTGTACAGTGTTAATAAAGTTGTGTTTGTACAGTGTTAATAAAGTTGTGTTTGTACAGTGTTAATAAAGTTGTGTTTGTACAGTGATAATAAAGTTGTGTGTTTGTACAGTGATAATAAAGTTGTGTGTTTGTACAGTGATAATAAAGTTGTGTGTTTGTACAGTGATAATAAAGTTGTGTGTTTGTACAGTGATAATAAAGTTGTGTTTAAAAGACAGAATGATTGAATTAACGTATTTCTTCTATTTTCTGTTAGAGGTACAATATGACTAGATATGTACTTTTGAAGGGTTTTAAGGGCAGCTTTCATTGCGTCTTGAGGTTAAATATGTGCTTTTTTTATGTGTGTAAATATATATAAATATATATTTATTGACTGTAGGTCCCTTATATAAGGAACAACTGGAACAACTGACACAAATGTTGTTTTGCTGAGATCCACTCGTTGTTTTGAGTTTGAAAAATAAATCCTGTTTATTTTAGGATTTTATGAAACATCTGTTGAATCTGTTGTGAAGGAAATGACATCAGTGATCAGAAACAGACGCTGTGAGGTCACACTGTGCTGCCGGAGGCTCCGGACAAGTTTAACTGAGGTGAAAGGAAACTCGCTCCTCATTGGCTGACGCGGCTTTGAAGACAAACAGATTTCAGAAGCTGAACTATCTGTCAACTCTGAGTCCAAAACCTCCAAAACCTCCAAAACCTCAGAGACTCTGAACCTCGGACTGCCACGTTGCAGCTGGCTATGTGTGTGTGTGTGTGTGTGTGTGTGTGTGAAGCTGCCAAGTTTCCTGGAACAATTTCTGTGTTTTCAGTTTGATTCGTTCCTTCTGCAGAAACAACACAGCAGATATTATGAAAGAGTTACACTGTTAAAAAACAGTTGTTTATCATATGATTTGTGTGTCCTGAAGAGTGTGTGTGTGCTCTTCCTCTCTCTTTCTGCACTCATTCATGTTCCATTAATGCATGTTACTAACTCCACTTCTTCCCCGGAGTTCTTGTGCTTTCTCGTCTCGCAGGTTCTCATGGATCCTGGTGGAGCCTCCTGCCATGGTCCTGCTTGACTGCCATTGCCAATACTGTTGTTGCTGTGCACCTGTCTGTCTGTCTGTCTCTCGCTCTCTCTCTCTCTGCCTCTCTCTCTCTCTCTCTCTCTCTCTCTCTCTCACCCCAACTGGTCGAGACAGACGACCACCCACCTAGAGCCGGAGGATCTGTCCTAGGTTTCTGCCTTTTAACAGGCAGTGTTTCCTTGCCCTTGTCGCCAAGTGCTTGCTCATGGTGGTACTGTTGGGTCTCTGTAATTAATGTTAAAGAGTTCGGTCTAGACCTGCTCTATTTGAAAAGTGTCCTGAGATAACTTCTGTTATGAATTGGCGCTATACAAATAAAATTGAATTGAATTGAATTGAATTGAATTGCTATAAGTACTGATTATGATTCTACTGATAGTGATTGATTGACATTAATCAGTTTCCATTCCAGAGTTTCTTCAAATTGTACCTGAATATCCAGAATATGGTCAAAAGAATGATTTTTCATCTCACTGATTAAATCAATAATCAATAATCTATAATCAGTGTATAAACTCTAAAGCAATGTTCTATATGGAGTTGATTCAATCAATAATCAATAATCAGAAGCTGTCACACTGACTGTTTACCATCCACTGTTTAGATCTTGGTGCTTTTTAACTCTAGATTTGAACCGGATGAAGGATTTTAGTCATCGGACGTCTGGATCTTAAGTTATCAGAGAAACAAGCTGAGCTAACGTTAGCAGCAGCTCGGCTCGCAGCCCCTCCGGGACGTCCTTTGTCTGTCCAACAGCGTGGGAGAAGCAGTGATTGTTAAGGAGGAACTGCTTTATTCAGTGTGTTTAAGGTGGAACTGCTTTATTCAGTGTGTTTAAGGTGGAACTGCTTTATTCAGTGTGTTTAGTGGTTTTAATCAGCGGGTCTGTTTGTGTTGGAGAGGAGGAGACCTCTGTGGATCATTGGGCTCCCGGTAGAAACCTCCTGAACCATGAACACTGAAGGAATCCTAACCGGGAGAAGCTGACTGCAATGACGCCAATGGTGGTGAAGACAACAACTCCCATGATCCCACGCTGCTTCACCACCTCATCACACTTCCTGTTTTGTTGTTATTGATGTTTGTGTTTTCTCACCTCGGAGGAAGTCATCAGCAGTTTGATTGACAGCCAGTTGTTTCTTGATGATGGCTGAAGAACGATAAACAATGTGTTGCCGTCCTCCTTCCTCCTCATCTTCATCTTCATCTTCTTCTCCTGTCCTCCTTTGATCCAACGGCTCGATGAAAAACTCCTCCTGACCCATCCGGATCATCCCGGCCTGGAGACACAGAGAGCTGTTTAATCTACAGTCTGAGTCAGCATTATTATTGTTTGAGTCAGCATTATTAAAGTCTGAGTCAGCATTATTAAAGACTGAGTCAGCATTATTAATGTCTGAGTCAGCATTATTAATGTCTGAGTCAGCATTATTAATGACTGAGTCAGCATTATTAAAGACTGAGTCAGCATTATTAAAGTTGTTGATGACAATGTATTAAAGCGTGTAACAATAATTAATATAATATAGATTGGTGTGTTTTCATTGGTTTCATTGGTTGGTGGAATCAGCAGTTTCTGAATCAAACTGACTGATGTATTTGTTGTGTTCATGTGTTCCTGTTATTTTGTCCACCTGCAGATAAAATGTGTTGCTGTTGCTTTAAGTTACAGCAGCAGGAAAATATTCCTCCTTTCTTTCCCCCTGCTCCCTTTCCTCCTGTTCTTTCTGTCTTTAAACGCCTCTCATCTTTCTTCACATCTGGCTTCAATCAGCGTGCGCTGTAAGAAGTGAAGCTACAGTCAGTCACAGTCAGGCAGCAGTCAGTAACAGTCAGGCAGCGGTCAGGCAGGCAGCGGTCAGGCAGGCAGCAGTCAGTCGTAGTCAGGCAGCAGTCAGTAACAGTCAAGCAGCGGTCAGGCAGGCAGCAGTCAGTAACAGTCAGGCAGCGGTCAGGCAGGCAGCAGTCAGTCGCAGTCAGTAACAGTCAGGCAGCGGTCAGGCAGGCAGCAGTCAGTCGCAGTCAGTAACAGGCAGGCAGCGGTCAGGCAGGCAGCAGTCAGTAACAGTCAGGCAGCGGTCAGGCAGACAGCAGTCAGTAACAGTCAGGCATCGGTCAGGCAGACAGCAGTCAGTCGCAGTCAGTAACAGTCAGGCAGCGGTCAGGCAGGCAGCAGTCAGTTGCAGTCAGGCAGCAGTCAGTAACAGTCAGGCAGCGGTCAGGCAGGCAGCAGTCAGTAACAGTCAGGCAGCGGTCAGGCAGACAGCAGTCAGTAACAGTCAGGCAGCGGTCAGGCAGGCAGCAGTCAGTCGCAGTCAGTAACAGTCAGGCAGCGGTCAGGCAGGCAGCAGTCAGGCAGCAGTCAGTAACAGGCAGGCAGCGGTCAGGCAGGCAGCAGTCAGTAACAGTCAGGCAGCAGTCAGGCAGACAGCAGTCAGTCGCAGTCAGTAACAGTCAGGCAGCGGTCAGGCAGGCAGCAGTCAGTAACAGTCAGGCAGCGGTCAGGCAGACAGCAGTCAGTAACAGTCAGGCAGCGGTCAGGCAGACAGCAGTGAGTCGCAGTCAGTAACAGTCAGGCAGGCAGCAGTCAGGCAGGCAGCAGTCAGTCGCAGTCAGGCAGCAGTCAGTAACAGGCAGGCAGCGGTCAGGCAGGCAGCAGTCAGTAACAGTCAGGCAGCGGTCAGTAACAGTCAGGCAGCGGTCAGGCAGGCAGCAGTCAGTCGCAGTCAGGCAGCAGTCAGTAACAGGCAGGCAGCGGTCAGGCAGGCAGCAGTCAGTAACAGTCAGGCAGCGGTCAGTAACAGTCAGGCAGCGGTCAGGCAGGCAGCAGTCAGTTGCAGTCAGTAACAGTCAGGCAGTGGTCAGGCAGGCAGCAGTCAGTCGCAGTCAGGCAGCAGTCAGTAATAGGCAGGCAGCGGTCAGGCAGGCAGCAGTCAGTAACAGTCAGGCAGCAGTCAGGCAGGCAGCAGTCAGTCGCAGTCAGGCAGCGGTCAGGCAGGCAGCAGTAGGCAGCCAGCAGTCAGTTGCTGTCAGGCAGCAGTCAGTAACAGTCAGGCAGCGGTCAGGCAGGCAGCAGTCAGTAACAGTCAGGCAGCAGTCAGTCGCAGTCAGTTGCAGTCAGGCAGGCAGCGGTCAGGCAGGCAGCAGTAGGCAGCCAGCAGTCAGTTGCTGTCAGGCAGCAGTCAGTAACAGTCAGGCAGCGGTCAGGCAGGCAGCAGTCAGTCGCAGTCAGGCAGCAGTCAGTAATAGTCAGGCAGCAGTCAGTCGCAGTCAGTTGCAGTCAGGCAGGCAGCGGTCAGGCAGCAGTCGGGCAGCAGTCGGACGGTGGCAGCAGCTTCAGCTCTTCATGTTTTACAGTGTTCGGTTTGAGTCTGCAGCCTGAAATCATTTCTGTCTCACAGAACTCGATTTGTTTCTCCTCTGGTCCTCTGCTGACTTTAACTCAACGTTTACACTGAACATCTATATTTTATTAATATAGAAATATATTTATATAAAAAGTCAAAAGTTAAAATGACATGTTTTGCGGTAACAAGGACTGAGCTCACTGTTAAACTCTCTGTGCTTCCAGCTGCTCTCAGGTCAGAGCTACGGAAAGTCAGGAGGCTGAAAACAAACCAACATCTGCCTCCATCAGCATCTTCCTCACAGAGGATGATGAAGAAACTGGTGTCTTAAATGATTTTTGTGCTTCCTAAAATACGTGTTCTGATTGTTTGGTTTCATAAATCCGTTAAGAGACGCTGAATAATGTTGTCGAGGTAAAAGCTGGATGAAGCTAGCTGACCGTATTTTACTACGTCAACCAGTCGTGTTGACTGGCCGGCTAACCTATAAGGTGTATCGTTCACAGTTACATTAGCTACAGGATCGTAACTGTGGGCAGTTGAATGTGAGTCTGGTCTCTTATATACAGTATTAGTGATTCTCCCGTATCGCTCAGGACCCCAAACACACAGGAATAACACCTCAACAGCGACACCTACCAGACCGTCACAGTTGCTGATGGCAACCGCCGTGTCCTCCATGTTGGACACCTCTCCTGTGTAGAGGCAGCCTGTGTCTCCTATTGGCTGAGAGTGTTTGTGTCCTGACTCCTCCCACCACTCCATGGTGGCGGTGGGGGCAACGAGACGAGAGTTCGGACGCAGCCGCAGGTGGAGCTCCTGACCGAACACTGTCACATTGTAGAAAAGCTCCGCCTCCTCAGCTGCGTAACCCCGCCCCCTCCAGCTGGGCGGTGACGTTTCTATGGGCGGGGCCTGGTGTGATGAGTCTGTGGGAGCCTGTCTTTTGTTTCTTCTTGTGTCGGTGGGCGTGTCCTCTGCAGAGTGTGTTTTAATCCGGGGTTGGTGGTGGGCGGAGACAGAGGCTAACAGGAAGAGCCCCTCTGGGTTGGTCCTGATTGGACGAACGACACTGAACTCTGACAGAACCTGATGGAGAGAATCTGAGAAAGAATAAAAATATCCTGTGAGACCTCTTTTGTCAATGATGTCAGCGTGATGTTATTGTGATGTCACTGTAAGGTAAGTGGTAAGTATCTTGGATAGAAATTACGTTTCATATTGAATTAAACTTTCAGGGTGTGTTGCTGCTGGTTTGAAACCTGATACCTGAATGTGTGTGTGGATTTGTATAGCATTTGAATAAAAACATTAAAAATATATATATACAAAAATTGGTTGATTTAGCATATTTTGGAAAATATGGAGTGACGGACAATTCAGTGGATGTACTCTGTAGGACGTAAGGGTAATGTATTTAATTTTGTTAAGTTCTGAAATTTGAAACGCCTTAATAATTAACCACATGGTGGTCCTATTGAAGATGTGTTTTAATACATTTAACACATCTCCAAAGGTCACCTGTGTACCAGATTTGATGACTTTAGCATGTATAGTATTTGAGATTTTAATGTGTATAAGTGGCTTCCACTGAACTTTACTATTTACGATTATACGAACCAAATGACCTCTCCCCTCTATCTACAGCACTGACCTATGCCCGGTATCTACAGCATTGGTCGAAGTCCTGTATCAACAGCACTGATCAATGCCCTGTATCTACAGCACTGACCTATTCCCAGTATCTACAGCAGTGGTTCCCAACCTTTTGCTTTAAGGGACCCCTTTTCTATCATTAAGTAAACTGGTGACCCCTGACTAAATTATATATTTTATGGATATTTCATATTATATTCAATGCATAACAATAATGGTATATAACAACTGGTTAGTGGCTAAGAACTAGTGAACACAATAACTACACAAAATTTGTAATTTGGATGAATTTTGAGCAGATTATTTCCTATAAATATTGCAAATTGAAATGAGTTTTCCTGATATTTTTGGGAACTGTTTATCAGATTGTCTATCTGTATTATATATGTATTTATTTTTGTAACAATTATACATACTTAATAGGCTGTGTGTAGTGTTTTATTCTCTCTGAACCTTGTTCAATTAGCTCTTTGGTTGTTTTAACTGGATACTTTTCTACTGCAGGATGATGAGATACAGGCCTACTGCGTATAGTAGGTAAGCTTTGGAATCCAAAGGCTCCTGGCTCCTCTCGCTGCATGTCAAAGTGTTCTTGAGCAAGACACGTCGCTTTGTGAGTGTGTGTGAATGCTTAGTTTCCGTTCGGGTGAGCAGTTTGCACCTTGCATGGCAGCCATCAATGTGTAAATGTGTGTGAATGTGTGTGAATGTGGCTGTAGTGCACGGCACACTGAGTGGTCGAAAGACTAGAAAGGCGCTACACAAGTACAGATCCATTTACTATTACCATTTATATAAGTACAGTCCATTTACCATTTAAATATTGTTGTCAAATGGAGTCAATCAGATCTTTTATTAACTCTCTTTGCAATTAGTGTCAAATTATTGAATTTCACGAAAAAATTATGAAATAAAGTTAATATTATTAATATCATTATTGTTCTTAATGGCCGTGCTGTTCAGTGGGAGCTGTGAGTGACAGACGGCGCTATACCTCACCAAGTCCCTCCCTAGCTGCCAGGTTTTACAGGAAATACGTAAATATAGGTAACAGACCATTAATGATAAGTGATACCCAAACACAAACCTATAAATCTACAAGGAGTTTGTTAAAGTACAACACATGCAAATTGCCAAACAGTACCACTAAATCCAAAATGGCTAACTGCCTTTTGGGTTTTCGGTATGGGTCCCAGAGGCATTTTTGTACGCCTGGATGTGTGTACCAACTTTCAAACATATTGGTGAAACATGCCTTGGGGGCTACATTTAAAAAATAATAATTCCTTGCATTACTACAGGGCCTTGCAGTGGTCGCTGCTCGGACCACAATAAACCGACAAAAGTCCCTACAGGGCTTAAAGCCCAAATACAATCAGGTCACAGACATAAGCGAGGATCTTTACTTATTACAGTTGTTACAAATGTCAAATGGATTTTGAACTGGAACATAATCTCAAAGATCTGGATTCACTTTAAACTCTCTTAACTCACTAAACTTGTGAATGCAGTCTGGTGAGAGTGATTCATAAATACGCCACGTTTAAAGTGTAAAATCTGAAAACTTGAGAAACATAGGGTTAGGGTTAGGGTTAAAAGCAGCTGAGGCTGATCTCAGATCAGCAGAAACCACAGACAGTGTGTGACCTCTGACCTCTCTAACCTCAGACAGAAGGAGAGCCGCCTTTTTCCTTGTTAAATCATCTGAAATACTGTTCATGCACACACACACACACACACACACACACTCAGGATATGATGAAATATGATCTGAATGGTTCACATTCCCCAAACGCCAGAGACGCATAAACACAAAGATTTATGGGAAAAACGTGGCGAGGAAAGTTTTCTGACTCAGAATCAGAAAAGAGGAACGTTTCCATCTGCTGCTGCTGGAACCACAAGAACACTACTGGCAACACTGGAAACACTGGGAGACTGTCAGCTGCTCACTGATTGGTCAAGTTGTTTATGAACCTTCACTGCAGAGGTCAGAGGTCACAGCCTGGAGGACCACACAACCACAGAAGAATAACAAACTGGAGGAGAACTAGTACTGCCAATTAGAAGTATTAGGAGTAGCAGTAGAAGTATTAATGGTAGCAGTAGAAGTATTGACGGTAGCAGTAGAAGTATTGACGGTAGCAGTAGAAGTATTAAGAGTAGCAGTAGAAGTATTAATGGTAGCAGCAGAAATATTGACGGTAGCAGTAGAAATATTAACGGTAGCAGTAGAAGTATTAACGGTAGCAGTAGAAATATTGACAGTAGCAGTAGAAGTATTGACGGTAGCATTAGAAGTATTGACGGTAGCATTAGAAGTATTGACGTAGCAGTAGAAGTATTGATGGTAGCAGTAGCAGTAGAAGTATTAATGGTAGCAGTAGAAGTATTGACAGTAGCAGTAGAAGTATTGATGGTAGCAGTAGCAGTAGAAGTATTAACGGTAGCAGTAGAAGTATTACCGGTAGCAGTAGAAGTATTGACGGTAGCAGTAGAAGTATTACCGGTAGCAGTAGAAGTATTAACGGTAGCAGTAGAAGTATTGACTGGTTGACGGTAGCAGTAGAAGTATTGATGGTAGCAGTAGCAGTAGAAGTATTAACGGTAGCAGTAGAAGTATTAACGGTAGCAGTAGAAGTATTAACGGTAGCAGTAGAAGTATTGACTGCTTGACGGTAGCAGTAGAAGTATTGATGGTAGCAGTAGCAGTAGAAGTATTAACGGTAGCAGTAGAAGTATTAACGGTAGCAGTAGAAGTATTGACTGCTTGACGGTAGCAGTAGAAGTATTGATGGTAGCAGTAGCAGTAGAAGTATTAACGGTAGCAGTAGAAGTAGTAGTATACAGAAGTAGTAGTATTAGTAGCAGTATACAGTAGTAGTATTAGTAGTGGTAGCAGTATACAGTAGCAGTAGTAGTAGTACCATACAGTAGTAGTAGTTGTAGTAGCAGTATACAGTAGTAGTATACAGTAGCAGTAGTAGTACTAATAGTAGCAGTATACAGTAGTAGTAGTTGTAGTAGTAGTAGCTGTAGTGGTAGCAGTATACAGTAGCAGTAGTAGTAGTTGTAGTAGTAGTATTAGTATTAGTAGTATACAGTAGTAGCAGTATACAGTAGTAGTATTATTAGTAGTATTAGTAGTACCATACAGTAGTAGTAGTATACAGTAGTAGCAGTATACAATAGTAGTAGTTGTAGTAGCAGTATACAGTTTTAGTATTAGTATTAGTAGTATACAGTAGTAGCAGTATACAGTAGTAGTATTAGTAGTAGTAGTAGTAGTATACAGTAGTAGTATTAGTAGTAGTAGTAGTAGTATACAGTAGTAGTATTAGTAGTAGTAGTAGTAGTATACAGTAGTAGCAGTATACAGTAGTAGTATTAGTAGTAGTAGTAGTAGTAGTATACAGTAGTAGCAGTATACAGTAGTAGTATTAGTAGTAGTAGTAGTAGTAGTATACAGTAGTAGCAGTATACAGTAGTAGTATTAGTAGTACAGTAGTAGCGACAGGAGTAGTAGACCATACAGTAGTAGCGATACAGTAGTAGTATTAGTAGTAGTAGTAGTAGTAGCATACAGTAGTAGCAGTATACAGTAGTAGTATTAGTAGTAGTAGTGTAGTACATACAGTAGTAGCAGTATACAGTAGTAGTATTAGTAGTATACAGTAGTAGCAGTATACAGTAGTAGTATTAGTAGTAGTAGTAGTAGTAGTATACAGTAGTAGCAGTATACAGTAGTAGTATTAGTAGTAGTATTAGTAGTATACAGTAGTAGCAGTATACAGTAGTAGTATTAGTAGTATACAGTAGTAGCAGTATACAGTAGTAGTATTAGTAGTATACAGTAGTAGCAGTATACAGTAGTAGTATTAGTAGTATACAGTAGTAGCAGTATACAGTAGTAGTATTAGTAGTATACAGTAGTAGCAGTATACAGTAGTAGTATTAGTAGTACCATACAGTAGTAGCTGTAGCAGTAGTAGTTGTTGTAGTAGTAATAGTAGCAGTATAGTGTCAGTTTGTCTCACCTGTGTTGTCAGTAATGTAAACTGAGTGTAAACAGTCGATCTGCAGCAGAAACACAATAATCAATAATCCATAACAAAACAGGTCCATCCTGACAGAGAGAGAGACAGGCGAGGTAAACAGACTGAAAGAGAGAGTGAGACAGAGACTGAGACTGAGAGAGAGCGGCTGTGTGCAGACTGAACACTCTAACAGACTCTAACAGACACTCCTCCACTGCTCATTATCTCCTCCCTCTGTCTGTCTGTCTCTCTTCCCCTCACTGATCTGTCTCTCTCTCTGTCTGTCTCTCCTCACCCACTGATCTGTCTCTCTGCAGTACTGACAGCAGTAGAACTATAGTAATACTGCAGTAATATACAGTGGTACACACTGTAGTACTGTATTTTCAGTGAGCCCATTCGCTCACACACAGACTGCAGTAACAGTTGCAGTACCTTATGTTGTCCACTAGATGGAGACAGTGGGCTGATATTAAATTCTCTGTGTTTGTTTCACCTGGCTGTAACTCACCTGTCCTCCAAGTTAGCTCGCCTGCTGAGGTCATCACCTGACAAAACAAAAACACTGTAGGGGTCAGTTAGAGTCCGTCAGAGGTCAGTTAGAGCCAGTCAGAGGTCCGTCAGAGACTCACTTTATTTTACTTTTACTGGCCTTTGTTGCTGGCTGACTCCAGCTGAGTAGTCTCACTATATGTTATTCAGCAGTGAACCTGGATGTGTGGAAGTTTTCTTCCAGACTCTATAAAGTGGACGGTAGGGTTTGCATTGAGCTGTTGCATTACAGCAGAGGTCATCTGGAAACATACATTGTGCAGCTATTAAAACCTTTGTATTGTAGTAAAGTCTGATGTTGAAGAAGCTGTCTATATGTTCACTGTGTTTCCACTGTCACAGCACACTCACAACCAGAATGGTTGTTCCTTCCTCTTGTTTCTGTTAAAAACTAATCATATAATAAATAAATTAAAATTAAGATTTCTTTAAAAACTCTCATCCTGCTTGACGGCTCAGGCTGGACACAGAGTCTATCTCAGCATACAGCAGCACCACCTGCTGGAGAAAAGCCTCACTTACAGGTAGAGGTGGAAGATAATCAGATCCCTCACATGAAGAAATAGTTCAGCATAGTGGGTGTAATTGTTGCATTTATTGTTTCTTTTTGAAGATCAATGTCTTAATTAGAATTCATTTAAGTTGCATTTGTTTTATATTATTTCATTTAGTATGACTAAAAAGGTGCTTTTATTTTGAAGTCCTAGTAAGTCTCGTCGGCTACTCTCGCGTGTCTGACTGACAGCATCGGCACAAGCAATTAAACAGTTATGAAGGACTTTACGCTGTTTCAAGTTTCATCCTCGTCACAAAGGACTATATATTGAAGATTTGAAGACAATTCCCTCTTTTGTAGCATGCAGCCAACGAGGTATTTTATTTATCTGTTTTACTTTGTAAATTTTATTCCACATGCTGTGCATGTTATTGTTTATGCTAAGCTAACGTTGTTTATATTTTGTCGACGTTATTTAGTTTTCACGGTGGATTTGGAGAGAAAGAGACAAGCTTCAAATAAACCCGTAGAAAGAAAGCCACTTGTGTCTGCCTATGCTTCGAGGGAGTTAAAGTGGGAAACTCTCTTACTGTCTTATCACTGTGAGTGAAGTGAGACGGTGGATTATAATAAGTGATGATGAAATAGCGCCACTTGAGACTTCCGGTTCCGGCCATGCCCAAGTCAGACGCCTAAACAGAACGCGCTGCCCGATTACAGTTTAAAATAGCCTGAAACCCAACCATATCCCACTCACAACTTTAAAGTTAAACAAACGGTGCTCCAACAAGCCTGGACCCAGCGAGTCATGGAGTTTCAGGGAAAGTTTATTTTGACCAAGACTACTCCCCGGATGTCCTGAGAAAGAGAAAGCAAGTGCGTGAAGTCATTAAAAGGCTCAGGGAACGCAACATTAGAGCTCAAGCACCTTACCCGGCACAGTTAAGGGTATTTTTGGACACCAGGGTCAAAACCTTTCCCTCTCTTTATGAAGCTCACCAACTCTGCAGGAGCTAGGATTGGAAGTAGACGTGGATGAATGGGACCTCCTGGAGAGAGAGCTACTACAGGACAGATGGCTGACCCAGGATAGACAGGGGAAGAAGGGGCTGATGCTGACTCCCAAGGAAATCAGGACCATCATGAACAGTGCAGATCATCACGGAAACAACTGAGACCCGACTAACTCCGCAGGAACCAGGAATGGAAGTAGATGTGGATGAGTGGGACATCTTAGAGAGAGAGCTACTACACAACAGACGACTGATCCAAGGCAGACAGGGGAAAGAGGGACTGACGCTGATTTAGATCTTTTATTTTCTCCCGTTGCATAAAAGATTAAATGGACAAGGTAATGTGAGTGTAGTAAAAGCATATTAAACTCTAAATGTTTACAGGCTTAACAAAATCAAAATCAAGAGTTCGGGCAAGAAGATACGTAGGGGTTTTCCCTTTGTTTTTCAAATCTTATTTCACCTTTTCTGTTTTCATTTTCTCCTTTTTCCCCTATTTTATTTTTTAGTTCTTATTTATTAAAGACTGATTTGGGCATTCAATGCAGCAGAGTTTGGACATTGCGCGGACTGCTGCTCACACACTTTGTGTACCCCTCCCAGGGAGTCTAGTCTCCCTGCCCAGACTAGGTTTACATCAGGGGTGGGTTATACATGGACTGTTAACCATATGCCTCTTTAATGAGGTTAACCCACGGTCTCATTGGAAGTTCTACCAAGTTACCGGCTGGTTCTCTGTTTTACGGCAAGGTGACTCTGAGAATTATTTTTGGTTGTAAATGTACCAAGACAGTTAAGAGAGAGGGAAATGGTGAATTATGTTATCTTTTTCTTTCTTCTTTCCACATAGTAGAATATGACCACTCTGAAATGCGTTAGTTTCAATGTAAATGGACTAAATCACCCTATAATGAGGAAAAAAATATTGGCACAATTAAAAAGGTTGGATTGCTCGATAGGGTTTGTAGCAACCGATAATGTAATAATGGCCAATAATGTAATACCTGCCAATAATGTAATACCTGCCAATATTTATTTTTTATATTTTATATTTATATATTTAATAATTTAAATAAAACAGGAGACCAGCGCGCCAACTGCTCTGCTCGCGTGAAGCATAGCGGACTGTCATCTCATCTCCATAGTGACGGCCAATGTTGCTACTTCCGCTATCAAAAATAAAGTATTATTACCAAAGTTAACCTTCAGATATATAAAAATACTGTATACTGAATATTCTATCATTTATATTTTATATTGTGATGTAATTTATCTTCCAACATAATAAAGTTTGAATGTGAGACAGTAATGTGTTGTGTTGCTTACAGTCATTAATACAGGTTTAAATTCCACATGTTCATATTGATAGATGACCAGATTTTCAACTCTTTCAAAATCTTCATAAAACCTCTGTGAAATAACATGTTATTTATATAAAACCACACTTATTACTGAATTTAAAAATGACAAAAACTCTTCTTAAAAGTAAAACACTTTATTTATATTTCATTCATATTCCAGTTACATATGTTGTAAGTAACAAAGCTAGAACTTTTATGTAAACTGTGCAGATCATGTCCTCCATCAAGGTTTATGGTTTCTAGTATATTGAAGTGTGAGCTGGTAATGGAGCTCTGCAGTCAGTGTTCATCTTCATCAGTCTTCCTTTGGATACCCAGACTGTCCTGATGCTGCAGCTGTCTCTGTCCTCTGATGGGTCCAGGAACACCTGAGCTTCATCAGGTCACCTGTAAAACATGGAGGATTCAGTGTTACTTGTAAGACAGCATATAATATACAGTGTAATATCATACAGTATAATATAATATACAGTACAATATAATACAGTATAATATAATAAAGTGTAATATAATATACAGTATAATATATACAGTATAATATAATACAGTATAATACAGTATAATATAATATACAGTACAATATAATACAGTATAATATAATATACAGTGTAATATAATATACAGTATAATATAATATACAGTGTAATATAATATACAGTATAATATAATATACAGTATAATATAATACAGTATAATATAATATAATACAGTATAATATGATACAGTATAATATAATCTACAGTATAATATAATACAGTATAATATAATATAATACAGTATAATATGATACAGTATAATATAATCTACAGTATAATATAATACAGTATAATAATATACAGAGTAATATAATACAGTATAATATAATACAGTATAATATAATATACAGTGTAATATAATATACAGTATAATATAATATATAGTATAATATAATATAGTACAACAGCTCATTGTGGCTCACAGTAGTCCTCAGTTATAATGTAAAATAATAAAGCAGTGTCTCTGGTGGTTCCTTGTTGCAGCTAACTGTAGTGATGTGTTGTTGAAACAGTCTGAGGTTACCAACACAATGTCTATCTAATGGCAGCAGATACACACACAGGACATTTACTGACTGTGATGGAAAAGATGGCGCCCCCTGTGTTTGGCTGGCCGTCTCCTTCTGCTGAGAGTGCTACTGTTTTTCTTGTATCTGCTGTTTGTTGTACGGAGTGTGTCACCACTGCAGGTGTATGATCGCCTGACACTTCTTAATATTCGTGATTCTCTGGAAAAACTGCCAATTTGCGGCTTTGCTGGACACTCAAAGACGCTTCCGCCTTTCCTGGAGTCTATACCGCTACATCTACGGCGTCTTTCCTGCTGGTTACCTCGTAACAGTCGTCGCAGAAAACGCGGGAAGCGAGGGGGAGTCCTCATTAAACTGAAAATGTCTCTGGCTTCCTCCCTCCACGATCCCTGTCGTCTACCAGCTGGATCCTTCACAGACTACAGTGGCTACGATTTGCGGAGTTCCACGGAGTACAGATATCGGTGGCTCCGGCCGGTTCTTCGGGACACACCGGGGTGCTGCTCCCGTGTTGTCGGCCAGTGCGGATCTCCCAGCGGGGCTGTGTGCCGGGAAATCTTCGCTCACTCAGTCGCTTCTCTTGCCAGACTGACCGATGCTCAGTTCACACGGCCCTGATAAATACCATACCCTCTTACAAATAAGACATTTATTTTAAATGAATTTTTTACAACACATGATCTGGATTTCCTCCTGTTGACAGAGACCTGGTTGAAACCAGGTGAGAACAGCGCCTTTTTGGACCTCCTCCCTCCCGGCTGTTCCTTCCGGCAGCACCCCGCGAGCTGCCGGTGTGTCGGTTTAACTGGTGGTTGAATTAACTGGTGATATTCCCGAGCATTGATGCAGATCTGTACACTAGAAATACTGACTGAGTTGACTTCTTTTCATAATTTTAACCAACCAGAATGAGATCCTTAACATTGTAAACACTCCAGTTCTGATGTCTAATAAGATTAACGGAGGTACCTGGAGTTTGAATTCATTTTATTTGTGACGGCGATCTCCGGACGCTTGAAGAGAATGACACAGTAGGTGACTGTGTCGATGCCTGTTCCAAACACTGCAAATGTCAATAAATAATTAAAAAAATGTTCTTTCTGTCGTTTTACGAATCCTTATTAATCTGATGTCAGGTCTATTTGAGAAGAGTTTATACTGTCACACAGTGTGTAAGGAAACATACAGTCTGCAGTATATGTTTAACGCAGTGTGGAGTCAGCTGTGGCAAAGCGTGATAGCCCAGATCAACTGGTGATAGCCTACAACATTTTACCATCGATCATGTCGCGTCTACACTTTTATCTCACCAATCACAATGATATTATATACATAACAGCACACTCTTTTATCCAAATTAGACAACTGTCAAATCTCATTTTGCAATAGGAAGATAAATTGGATAATATTAAAACTTTAATCAGTAGAGGGTCTACGATATACAAATCCGATTCACATGGGATTTTGAATAAATGGGACAGAGATTATAAGATGTGATAGAATTGTGGTATTATACATTGAAACAGGCAGTATATGTTTAATACCATCTTGAAGTAGAGTTGTGACAAAGCATTATGAGCAGATTAACTTGTGATGCAATCTGTCTACCATTGATCACGTTTCATAATAAGGTTTACAGACTTTATCTTTTATTTATATTCTATACATGTCAGCAAAGTCTTTCAACCAAATTAGATATTGTTACCTATTTTGCAATAGGGGCAGAAGTTGGATGCCCAGCTGTACAAACTAAGATCAGAACAGAATGGTATAGGTTTGGTTAACTACGCACAGGTGCATGTATGGGGGTTGGGGTGGTAGTCTGTATGAGTTTCATTCACATGTCAATTCTTTTTAGGTTTTTGAGTAAATTTGGACAGGGATCATCAAGCGATAATCTTGTCACAGTCACATTTGTAAATGCTGCACAATAGTAAAACCTGAAAGCATGTCAAATGTGATTAAATTGTGTCATTATATATGGTAACCATAAACCTTTACAACATATTTTAGAAATAATGTCTGTAATTTGGAATTGGAATTTCCCCATTGTGGGACAAATAAAGGAATATCTTATATCTTATCTTATCTTAATTTCTAACTTGCATTTAGACCCACCAAAATTAAATCATTAACATAAGGTACATGTCATGCCAATAAATCCTTTACAAAATGTTTTTGTTGTCTTCATACATTGATATTATACTGACGTCAAAATCTTTTCAGAACAGTTTATACTTTCATAAAGACTGTAAATATGTAAACCCATCTTGAAGTTAGCTGTGACAAAGCATGATATGACCAGATTAACTTGTGATACAACAGCTGTTTTCATTGATCTTATTTCCTTTTAAAGTCTACAGACTTTTATTTCACTAATCACAATGATATTCTGTACATGTCAGCAAACTCTTACTTACAAATCATTTCTTTCCTTCAGTTACAAATTGGTCAATTTAGCTGCTATGTAAGACTTGCATTGTATATTGAACTTGAGTTTGTCCACCATGATCACATGTGGGTACATTTGTTTTCTACACCAGAGCTGGTATGTTACTTAAGTAGCCTAAGGATTTGATTTTGGTGGGTTTAAATTATTGACAATAACTCCAGTAATTTTAAAATGTGTGTGTGAAGCTATTGCTCAAACGATAACTCTGTTTAATCAGTTTTACATGCATTTAGGTCTTATTGTGCAGTATTTACCAATTTTATAATTATGACTTTATTTTCAAATCCAGAGTTGTGACGTGCAGCACATGTAGACTAAACTGAATTTTGTAGACTATTGGGATGAGTGAGCGAAACGTCTAGATTTTAATATTAAACTCGATGGACGGTAAATAGTGTAGCATGAATGTGCACTCTGCCACAGCTACAAAGTTCTCCACACTGCTTGGAGCGTGAACTCGGACTGATTAACTTATAGGCTGGATATAATTGCACACATTAAAAACAACTATGACACTAGACCGGTAACATGAGGATTTTGGACGTTTTATTGACGTTATCAGTGTTATGTCACATACATTGCCATTCCCTATAGTCCTCACTTTATACTCTTACAGATTTGAGAACCTGCTGGTTCCTGAGGAATACATAAATATTCATTATAGAGACGTTTTTGTGAAGGTTTTTTTTTTTTTTACAAGAGAAACTACGAGCATTGAGCTCATCGTCTCAACCAGTCTCACTCAGGATAATATCACAGGTTAATCCAAACTCGAGCTACTCCGTTAATGTGGTTTTACAATAGTGCGAGCGTGTGGTTGCCTTTACAAACAATTACATTTTGGTGTGTTTAAATTATTTAAAATAGTTAGTGTTTCTAAGATGTATTGTAAAGCCATTGTATGATTACAATATACGATATCCAAAGAAGTCTTTCTTCGATGTAACGTTATACTCGGGGAGGACTCAGAACTGAAACAACGGTAGCGATCAGCAGCTGTTAATGTCACCATGACAGTGAATAATAGTTCCGTAGTGAGGAGCAGACACCAACATTATTGTTCCAGTAAAGAGTTTCTATTGCAGTGTTTTAAAAGTCACCAACAAATGAATGTCATAGAAGTAGTCAGAATCTTTATTTCCTGGTTCGGCAATAAGGGGTCCTAAAAAGCCACGCCTACACACATCTGCCTCAGTATCACCAGTTAATTCAACTCCAGTTAAACCGACACACCGGTCGTGGGGGCGGTCTGGCTGCTATATTTAAGGAGAGCTTCAGATGCCGGATGATAACCGCTAATAATTACTCCAGCTTCGAACTGCAGCTGTTCGTGATCGACTTTACCTGCCCTGTGCTGTGTGCCACAGTTTATCGCCCACCCAGATTTAATAAGGACTTTCTTCAAGAGTTCTATGAGTTTTTGTCTGAGTTTATCCCAAAGTTTGATAAACTGTTGATTTATGGAGACTTTAATTCAATTCAATTCAATTCAATTCAATTTTATTTGTATAGCGCCAATTCATAACAGAAGTTATCTCAGGACACTTTTCAAATAGAGCAGGTCTAGACCGAACTCTTTAACATTAATTACAGAGACCCAACAGTACCACCATGAGCAAGCACTTGGCGACAAGGGCAAGGAAAAACTGCCTGTTAAAAGGCAGAAACCTAGGACAGATCCTCCGGCTCTAGGTGGGTGGTCGTCTGTCTCGACCAGTTGGGGTGAGAGAGAGAGAGAGAGAGAGAGAGAGAGAGAGAGAGAAAACAGACAGACAGGTGCACAGCAACAACAGTATTGGCAATGGCAGTCAAGCAGGACCATGGCAGGAGGCTCCACCAGGATCCATGAGAACCTGCGAGACGAGAAAGCACAAGAACTCCGGGGAAGAAGTGGAGTTAGTAACATGCATTAAAGGGACATGAATGAGTGCAGAAAGAGAGAGGAAGAGAGTAGCTCAGTGCACCATGGGAAATCCCCCGATAGTCTAGGCCTATAGCAGCATAACTAAGGGATGGTTCAGGACTCACCTGATCCAGCCCTAACTATAAGCTTTATCAAAGAGGAATGTCTTAAGCCTACTCTTGAAAGTGGTGAGGGTGTCTGCCTCCCGAACCACAACTGGAAGCTGGTTCCACAGGAGAGGAGCTTGGTAACTGAAGGCTCTGGCTCCTGTTCTACTTTTAGAGACTATAGGAACCACAAGTAGCCCAGCATTCAGAGAACGTAGTGTTCTAGTGGGGTAATAGGGTACTATGAGCTCTTTAAGATATGAAGGGGCCTGACCATGAAGAGCTTTATAGGTGAGGAGGAGTATTTTAAATTCAATTCTACATTTTATAGGGAGCCAATGCAGAGTAGCTAGTACAGGAGAGATGTGATCTCTTTTTCTAGTTCCTGTCAGTACTTGTGCTGCAGCGTTCTGAATTAATTGGAGCGTTTTAATGGACTTATTGGGGCAACCTGATAATAAAGAGTTGCAGTAATCCAGCCTTGAAGTAACAAATGCATGGATTAGTTTTTCTGCATCTGTCTGTGATAGTATGTGTCTAATTTTTCTAATATTACGTAAATGAAAGAAGGCAGTCCTAGAGGTCTGCTTTATGTGGGAGTTAAATGACAAATCCTGATCAAAGATAACTCCAAGATTCCTGACAGTGGTGCTAGAGGCCAAGTTAATGCCATCTAGAGTGACTATATCTTTAGACAATGAGTCTCTAAGGTTTTTGGGGCCAAGAACAAGAATTTCGGTTTTTTCTGAGTTTAACATCAGAAAATTGCAGGTCATCCAGGATTTTATGTCCTTAAGACATGTTTGTAATTTAGATAATTGATTAATTTCATTGGGTTTGATTGATAGATATAACTGCGTATCATCTGCATAACAGTGAAAGTTAATGGAGTGATTCCTAATAATGTTGCCTAAAGGGAGCATATATAAAGTAAATAGTATTGGTCCAAGTACAGAACCTTGTGGAACTCCATGACTAACTTTAGTATTTATGGAGGATTCATCGTTAACATGTACAAACTGAGTACGATCTGATAAGTATGACTTTAATATTCATGTTTGTTGTGCAGCAAATCAACTGGTCAATGAATTCAAAGGTCTTCTAGTTTCTTTTGACCTCACTCAATCTGTTAATGCACCAACACATGAGTATGGGCACACTCTCGACCTTGTCATTTCTCATGGGCTTTCAGTTTCCCTCAGAGAAATAGTCGACACTGCTATCTCAGATCACCTCCCTGTTGTTTTCGACTTTGCTGCCCCCCCACCTGCCAATAAGCCAGTTTCCCCAGCTCGCAGACGCTGCATCTTTACTCCATCAACGGCTGGGGAGTTTGCTGCTGCCTTCAGAAACTCTCAGCTGCTTGATGACTGTGGGTTGGTTCCTCCCCTTTGTCCAGACAGCCTACTCTCCACTTTCTATTCAACATGTTCTGCGATTCTTGACTCTGTTGCCCCTTTTCGGCAAAAAATTACCAAAACCAAGTCAGATCCCTGGTTAAATGACCACACCCGTCTGCTCAGACAACAATGCAGACAGGCTGAACGGCGGTGGAAAAAGGATAAACTGCATGTATCCCTGGGCTGGTTAAGGGACAGTTTGGCTGCCTATCAGAGAGCTCTAAAGGAAGCCAAGTCCAAATATTTGTCCTCCATTATAGCTAACAGCTCTCATCAGCCAAGACTGCTATTTAATACTATTGATTCTGTCGTTAATCCACACCCTACTGTCCTGTCCGATGCCTCCACTGCAACCTGTGAAGAGTTTGTGTTTTTCTTCACAGTTTTAAAATGAGACAGAGAGGTGGCCTGTCTAATGTGCAGCGGCAATCCATTCCAAAGTTTAGGAGCCGCAACGGCAAACGCTCAATCCCCTCTGAGCTTAAGCCTAGCTTCTATTCTACTTCATTAAAATTCAGAAAATTTGAAGACATCCAAGCTTTAAGGTTGTGTAAACACTTGCAGTGGGTCAACAGAGTAGGAATCAGACTTTTTGAGGGGGGCATAGATCTGGCTGTCATCCGCATAGCAGTGAAAAGGAATGCCATGTTTCCTGAGAATGGAACCAAGTGGGAGTAGATAGAGAGAAAATAAAACAGGGCCAAGCACAGAGCCCTGTGGGACCCCACATGAGAGAGGAGCAGTGGAGGACACAGAGTCACCAAGGCTGACACAGAAAGTTCGATCAGCCAAGTACGACCTGAACCACTCCAGTGCTATGCCCCTGATGCCCACCCACTGCTTCAAACGTGAGATCAATATTTCATGATCCACTGTGTCAAATGCAGCAGTTAAATCTAAAAGCACAAGGATAACACAGTCACCAGAGTCAGTAGCTAAAAATTTGTCATTAAAAACTCTTAAAAGAGCTGATTCTGTGCTGTGCAGGGTTTTAAAACCGGATTGGAAAACCAGAAAGGCCATTAATTGACTGTGCACAATCTTCTCCAGGATTTTTGAAAGGAAAGGCAGTTTGGAGATAGGCCTGAAATTAGCAAGAACTGCAGGATCTAGAGCAGGTTTTTTAATCAGAGGTTGTACTACTGCATGTTTAAAATTTTCAGGGACCACACCTGAGGACAGACTGCTATTAATGACTGCAATAACAGATGGTGAAAACAGACTATTGGTGAAAACATGTTCCAAAAGAAGTTAATCAGAATAAATCTTTCTTTCCTGAAACAAATCTGTTGTTCTCCTGTCTCTGTATCTGTGACTGATCATCTGTCTGTAAACTTTTATTGTGTAGAGCGGATACACACCTTTATTCTGTTGATCACTGACAGTTCCCAGTCCTCTCTGAACTGTGTGTGTGTGTCTGTGTGCAGTTAAAGAGCAGAAAGCAGCGACAGCAGCAGTGATGGCAGAGACACAAACACCCAGTAATATTTCCCTGTTACAACCTGTGGATAAAGTGAGCCACTGACGGAGAAACTGTATTTGTATGTTCATTATGAAATGTGAATGTTTTATATTTATATAAATATATCTGACATTTTATGTTTATGTTCAGTACCTTCGCCTCCATCCATACCATAATAACCCTACTGTTGAATGTATGTTGTCTGGCATATATAACAATGATGTTGTTGGAGAGTTAAATCTGCAACATCTTCATAAAGTTTGTTCAAATAATAAGAAATATGTTTTATCATCATATCAGACAACTAGAATTCTTTGTATACAGCAGCTTTCATTCGAACCTGCAGCCCAGGTTCAAAGTGAATGTAATAGACACAATACAATGTAAAACACAAGTCAATATGAAGACCATGGCATAAATAATGTACACACCTAAAAACTAAGGCGGTGAGTTCCTTCACTGAAGGTTTAAAGGATCATTGTGGTTTATTCTTGTCTGGCGTTAACGCAAACCCATTTTAACGCCGTCAATTTTTTTATCGCGAGATTAACGCTAGACGTTAAAACACTGTTCTAGTAGCATGGTATAGCCACAACAAAAAATCCTTTAAATGTTGAGCAATGAAGTTTACATTATTTCTGTGTTCATAAATTGTTCTTCAATTTTGATCTCCAGTGTATAAAATACATTGTACCCCAAGCTGTACAAGAAATTTATCTTTATTGTATTTTCTTCAGAATTCTAGGTGGTTGGAGCATACAAATTTTAATTACACAAATAAACAAATACATATTCATACATATGATAATAATATTTCTAAGCCAGAGAAAACCACCCAACTCCCTATCAGAAATATCACATTTGAACAATTCCTAACGTGTTCATAACAACATGTAACTCTAGAAATAGACTCAATTGGCTTCTGTCAGAGTGTAAATAAACCAACTCATTGTTTTAATCACACTCTTGACCTTGTTTTATCATATGGCATTGATTTTGAACATTTAATAGTCTTCCCACATAATCCTTTCCTATCTGACCATTATTTAGTAACTTTTGAATTCATACTATTAGATTATAAGCCATTAGGCAAAACTTCCTACAGCAGATGTCTATCTGACAGTGCTGTAGCTAAATTTAAGGAGGAGATTCCTTCAGTGTTTAATTCAATGCCATGTCTGAATTTAACAGAGTCCTATAACAACTTTAGTCCCTCTGAAATTGATAATCTTGTCGATAGTGCTACAGGCTCACTACGATCAACATTAGACTCTATCGCTCCTATAAAAAGGAAATTATTAAAACATAGGAGACTAGCACCTTGGTATAACCACCAAACCCGCCAGTTAAAGCAAATAGCTAGGAAATCTGAAAGGAAATGGCGCTCTTCCAAATTATCAGAATATCGCTCAAATTGGCAAGATGATCTTAAGATTTATAGAAAGGCCCTCCGTAATGCCAGAGGAGCCTATTACTCAGCACTAATAGAAGAAAATAAGAACAACCCTAGGTTCCTCTTCAGCACTGTAGCCAGGCTGACAGAGAGTCACAGCTCTATCGAGCCACATATCCCCATAAACTTAAGTAGCAATGACTTCATGAGCTTCTTCTATAATAAAATTATTACTATTAGAGAAAAAATTAATCACCAACTGCCATCAACAGTTATCAGTGGCTCTCCAAGTTCAGGGACTTCTGTCAATGTAAACTTAGATGTATATTTAGACTGTTTTTCTGCTATCGATCTTCATCAGTTAACTTCAATCATTTCTTCATCGAAGCCATCAACCTGTCTGTTAGACCCGATCCCAACTAGGCTGCTTAAAGAAGTTGTTCCCTTAATTGGCACTTCTTTACTGGATATGATTAATCTTTCTTTATTATCAGGATATGTACCACAGTCCTTTAAAGTAGCTGTAATTAAACCCCTTCTTAAAAAGTCTACTCTTGACCCAGGGGTTTTAGCCAACTATAGACCGATTTCTAACCTCCCGTTCCTCTCTAAGATTCTGGAGAAAGTAGTCGCCAAAGAGTTGTGTGACTTTCTACATAACAATAGTTTATTTGAGGATTTTCAGTCAGGATTTAGAGTTCATCATAGCACAGAGACAGCTCTGGTTAAAGTTAATAATGACCTTCTGACTGCTTCTGACAATGGACTTGTCTCTGTACTTGTATTATTAGATCTTAGTGCTGCATTTGACACCATTGACCATGATATTCTTTTACAGAGACTTGAGCATCAAATTGGCATTAAAGGAACTGCCCTAACCTGGTTTAAGTCATACTTATCAGATCGTTCTCAGTTTGTACATGTTAACGATGAATCCTCCATAAATACTAAAGTTAGTCATGGAGTTCCACAAGGTTCTGTACTTGGACCAATACTATTTACTTTATATATGCTCCCTTTAGGCAACATTATTAGGAATCACTCCATTAACTTTCACTGTTATGCAGATGATACGCAGTTATATCTATCAATCAAACCCAATGAAATTAATCAATTATCTAAATTACAAACATGTCTTAAGGACATAAAATCCTGGATGACCTGCAATTTTCTGATGTTAAACTCAGAAAAAAACGAAATTCTTGTTCTTGGCCCCAAAAACCTTAGAGACTCATTGTCTAAAGATATAGTCACTCTAGATGGCATTAACTTGGCCTCTAGCACCACTGTCAGGAATCTTGGAGTTATCTTTGATCAGGATTTGTCATTTAACTCCCACATAAAGCAGACCTCTAGGACTGCCTTCTTTCATTTACGTAATATTAGAAAAATTAGACACATACTATCACAGACAGATGCAGAAAAACTAATCCATGCATTTGTTACTTCAAGGCTGGATTACTGCAACTCTTTATTATCAGGTTGCCCCAATAAGTCCATTAAAACGCTCCAATTAATTCAGAACGCTGCAGCACGAGTACTGACAGGAACTAGAAAAAGAGATCACATCTCTCCTGTACTAGCTACTCTGCATTGGCTCCCTATAAAATGTAGAATTGAATTTAAAATACTCCTCCTCACCTATAAAGCTCTTCATGGTCAGGCCCCTTCATATCTTAAAGAGCTCATAGTACCCTATTACCCCACTAGAACACTATGTTCTCTGAATGCTGGGCTACTTGTGGTTCCTATAGTCTCTAAAAGTAGAACAGGAGCCAGAGCCTTCAGTTACCAAGCTCCTCTCCTGTGGAACCAGCTTCCAGTTGTGGTTCGGGAGGCAGACACCCTCACCACATTCAAGAGTAGGCTTAAGACATTCCTCTTTGATAAAGCTTATAGTTAGGGCTGGATCAGGTGAGTCCTGAACCATCCCTTAGTTATGCTGCTATAGGCCTAGACTATCGGGGGATTTCCCATGGTGCACTGAGCTACTCTCTTCCTCTCTCTTTCTGCACTCATTCATGTCCCTTTAATGCATGTTACTAACTCCACTTCTTCCCCGGAGTTCTTGTGCTTTCTCGTCTCGCAGGTTCTCATGGATCCTGGTGGAGCCTCCTGCCATGGTCCTGCTTGACTGCCATTGCCAATACTGTTGTTGCTGTGCACCTGTCTGTCTGTCTGTCGCTCTCTCTCTCTCTCTCTCTCTCTCTCTCTCTCTCTCTCTCTCACCCCAACTGGTCGAGACAGACGACCACCCACCTAGAGCCGGAGGATCTGTCCTAGGTTTCTGCCTTTTAACAGGCAGTTTTTCCTTGCCCTTGTCGCCAAGTGCTTGCTCATGGTGGTACTGTTGGGTCTCTGTAATTAATGTTAAAGAGTTCGGTCTAGACCTGCTCTATTTGAAAAGTGTCCTGAGATAACTTCTGTTATGAATTGGCGCTATACAAATAAAATTGAATTGAATTGAATTGAATTGAATCCTTTACCAAAGACTCCAACCCTCTGTGACATTATTCTGATTTCTACAAGAATCTGGAGGTTTTTATTTCTAAATAATCACCAGATCGGGGCGCTCCTGAGCTGGTGAAAAAGGAAGGAAGGGGAGGAGAGAGAGAGGTGATACGGAGTGGATGCGGATGGTTTGATCGAGCAGGTAATTACAAACAACTGTATCGTGAATGTAAAGTCATGACTTTTGGAAGCTAGGAGGAGGAATGTTGGGATTATGGAGATATGGAGTGGCAGAAAATGTATATATATAGAACAGAAATGGGAGTAGTTTGAGCAGTCAGGGGAAGAGTCGGATGAAACTGTCAGGAGAGCTAAAGCATATCGAAGCCCGAGGGTCGGAAACCAAAACTATGAATGTAAAGTCATTATTAGGTTTGCTGAGCATTTTCATCTCATCACAGTGGCTAAAGCTTTAAAAAAGGATATGGGCAAAGTGAAGTTTGCAAAGTATCTGAATAACAAACGATTACTTATGCACGCAGTGAGCGAAGAACAGCAAGACAATCTTCTGAAAATGAACATACTGGATGGGGAAAAAAGGTAAAACCCATGTTCCTGGATCAGCTGCTGGGTTCCAGTATCTGTAACAATGGAGGATATTAAAACAGAACTGAAAGGTGGGAAAGTGCTTGATGCTAAGTATTACTACTAAAAGAAAAGGAGAAAGAGCAGAGACGCTATCAGTAATCATTAGTGCTGTCAAACGATTAAAATATTAACTCGCAATTAATCGCAAATAATTGCACATTTTTATCTATTCTAAATGTCCCTTGATTTCTTTTTGTCCCATTATTTTTTCTCATTTTAATGCTCTTATCAACATGGAAAAGTGGATCGGCTTGCTTTGTGCAAATGTTGTTTTATTGAAAACAATGGATGTATGCTGGAGATAATGTGTTTTATGTTCTATAACCTGCAGACACTGTTTACATCTTCTTAATTAAAAATCAGCTAAATGTGTATTTGTGAGGTTTTCACTGTGCAGTGGGTGAACTGTACTGTTTTACTCTTTAAGGGCCTGTCCTCACGAATACGTTTTTCACGTATCCGGATAAATACTTTATCATATGGGCCTCACGTTCAGACGAATACGGCGTTTTCGGGATGTGAAAACGATATTTTTTGAAAACGGGTCCCAGAGTGGGAAAATCCAAAAACGCCGGATTGCCCGGAGTCGTCAGGACAGTGATAACGGATTATTTTTTGAAATGATGATGTATTAGCCCCGCCTCTCTAGCCCTTAACCTCAGCCGCCGCCGCCGCCAGATGCATCATAACAACAACAACAATGGCGGACTACTACTACTTGTTAGTAAACAGCACATGCTCCATGGCTTCTCTTCTGGTTTTAGTGTATTGGTGTGGCGGCGTCACAGCGCCACATACAGGCCTGGCATATGTACTACAGCGTTTTGGGTTGTTTTCAGTGAATCCGTGTGGACGCAGATACTTCTGGAAACGACGCTGTGTTTACGGATATTTTTTTTGAAACAACATCGTATTGGGTGAGGCTGCGTATTCGTGAGGAAGGGCCTAAGAGTCTGATGGCCTGGGGGTAGAAACTTTTAGAGAGTCTTTTTGTCCTTGCTTTCACACTCCTGTAGCACCTGAAGTGTGAAGAGGCTGTGTTGTGGGTGGGAATTGTCCTTTATGATGTTGTGGGCCCTCCTGATGACCCTGGTTGTGTAGATGTCCTGTAGTGATGGGTTCCAAGTCCACTGAGTGTTTGAGACTACCAGCAGTCTGTCAGTCAGCAGACACATTTCTATATTCCTTACACCTCTTTAGTTCCATTTATCAATCAGTTAACTGATCAGTTTATATGTGTTCACTGAGAGTTCATCAGGAAACACCATCCTGGGATCAGATCAGTTTCAGTGGTGGACAACACTTCACCAGTGAGGATGGTTGAGACCTTCTTGAAGGAAGAAAGGAACCGAGCAGCTCAGGCAGCAGCTCGGGCAGCAGCTGGAGGTGGAGCTGGAGCTGGAGGTGGAGGTGGAGGTGGAATCGCAAGAGCTTTCAGACGTTTATTTGACGGACTCTTCTACTTAATTAATAATTGAACCATCAATATGGTTTTGAGTCTTTGTATTTGAGTCTATTATTTTCATTTGATTATTCTTAGTTATAAGTTTCCTAGTCTTGGTTTGACCTTTGACCTCTTGTCTGTTTTGTAAAGTTTTAACATTCTGATTATAAAGTAGTTGTTGTTAATATATATATATATTGATAAACACTGTAATTTGTTCTAACTATACATCATTTGGCCTCATTTAGTAAAATGTAAAAATATGTAAAACGTCAATTAACTCTGTATTCTGTTGGTATCTTTAGATTGTGATATCCTGTTAATCTGTTGATTAATTTCATTAAACCCATTTTATACAAATAAATAGAAACACAGAGATGTGCTTTTTCTAAGTAGTGGTCTTTGCTAGAAAAGCATTGTATAAATACAAATCCATTTACCTTTAGTGTTCATATTTTAGGTTTTAGGTCTATATTATCCCTTTTGTTGTGATGCATGTATTGCATTGTGTAAGTTAATATATACTCAAAAGAAAGTTAACAATATGTTGCCATAAAAAAAATTATCTTAAATAAGTTGCCTCAAATGTATGCTGTACTACATGGTACTCAGATTGTCCTCTCATAGGAGGACCACAGATGTATTGATTAGTTACTGAAGATTATCAAACCTTCTGCCCTTCACTGTAAAGAACTGTTCTAACCACATTCCTGATTGATCAGTATACACTGTATCTTTATGGATGATATTGATCAGTATATACTGTATCTTTTTTGAATACATTAATATCTAAAATTCATTTAAAAAGGGAATCAATTGGTCCTGTGTCAACTTAACATCACCAAGGGGTAGCATATATAGATTAAAAAGAATCGATCCTTGGGAAACCCCACAAGTTATTTTGGAGGTTTTTGAAAGATTGTTATTGTGAGTGAACTCTCTTCCAGAAAGATAACATAAAAAACAGTTAAAAAACTTCCCAACAGTCCAATATGATCCCTAAGTCTGTTTAAAAGATCGACTGTATCAAAAGCAGCAGTCAGATCAAGAAGTACCACTGCATCAAGCTTTATCCTGATGTCACTGGCTACTTTCACAAGGGCTGATACAGTACTGTAATTAGCTCTAAAACCAGACTGAAACTTTGTTGTCCAACTTGTTGTTGTAAATAATAAAACGGATTAATTGATTGTATACTAAAACCTTTGGTTATAAATTTTGTTTTTGGAGCTGATGGAGTTTGGAGTTTGGTCTGTAGTTACTTGGTATTGCGGGATCAAGGCTACTTTTCTTCTTTTCTTTCTTTCTTCCCACTTCATCATCTGTTTCCACCAGAATCATCACAGCTGTAACTTTTCTGCAGGTCATGGTTTATGATGTGATTAATTTACACGATTCAAATATCATGTCATTAATCTTTTTCTTTAAATAACCAACAACTCTCTGAACAGTTCTTGTGATCTATAATGCAGCAGCACGACCTGCTGGACAAAACTCTCCTCTGCAGTCAGTGTGGATCAATACTGAGATCAGAGACGTTCAACAGCTGCTGCATTCAGGCTCACAACAAAACACAGAAAGAGAGAAAGTGAGGAAATACTAGTCAAACAGGTTGTTGAAGTGTTCAGTTCAATAGAATAATGACTGATGTTCACAGACTCCAAAGGAACTAATAAATGTAAAGAAAGTATAATAGTTGATAGTTATAAGGAGTTCGGTCTAGACCTGCTCTATTTGAAAAGTGTCCTGAGATAACTTCTGTTATGAATTGGTGCTATACAAATAAAATTGAATTGAATTGAATAGTTTTCTTCTGGATGGGAGCGACACATGAAGCTCCAGTGAAGCTCCATTTGACAGCAGGACTGAGGCTTGATAAAGTGTGTGAATAAAAGTGTTGGTTTTGGGCTCCTGATTTAGCACCATCTGAACAAAGTGAAACAGTGTGGTCTCTCAGAGGTTTCTGCTCTCATTTCCTGCTTCAGACTGTTGGTTCGAGTTACAGTCGCCATCATCGCTCAGAAAGGTAGGACCCAACTCTCTCAACCTGCTCGTTACTCACATTATATACATTATATATACTGCTCATTATTCACATTATATACAGTATATTCTGCTCATTATTCACATTATTCACATATATATTATATATACTGCTTAATATTTACATTATTTACATTATATACTGCTCATTATTCACATTATTCACATTATATACATTATATATATCTGCTCATTATTCACATTATTCACATATGTACATTATATATACTGCTAATTGTTCACATTATTCACATATATATTATATATACTGCTCATTATTCACATTATTCACATATATATTATATATACTGCTCATTATTTACATTATATACATTATATAAACTGCTCATTATTCACATTATATACATATATATTATATATACTGCTCATTATTTACATTGTATACATTATATAAACTGCTCATTATTCAAATTATTCACATATGTACATTATATATACTGCTCATTATTTACATTATATACATTATATATATCTGCTCATTATTCACATTATTCACATTATATATATCTGCTCATTATTCACATTATTCACATTATATATATCTGCTCATTATTCACATTATTCACATTATATACATTATATATACTGCTCATTATTTCCATTATTTCCATTATATACGCTACTGCTCATTATTTAAATTATTTCCATTATATTCTGCTCATTATTCACATATATACATTATTAGGGATGTCCGATAATACTGGCCCCCTGATATTATCGGCCGATATTCACCAAAAAATTTAATATCGGGAATTATAGGTATCGGGTTTTTATAACCGATGTTTGTTCTGTAGGCTTTAGCATTTCCGAGCCTAGCATGGAACGTTTACCGGAGTGCGCTAGATGACGAATAACAACAACTACGCTAGACTGGTTGGTTGCTAACCGTGGCTAACAAGCAAACAATTTAAAGCTGAATGATTTTAATACTAACACAAAATAAGCGCAATGCACCTTAAATATGTTACCCTGCTATGAGCTGTTCCTTAACACAGAAGGTGCTGCATTTTTTTTACCCTTTATCTATCCACATGAAAACAGTTTCTGTATGATGTTTATTAGACCTATGTAATCTGAATTGGAAGGGCACGTTGTCATGAGCTGTATCTTGTATATTTATTATTAGCTATGTGGTATGTGTATGCACCTTTATGTAATCTGGTGGAAAAACATGAAAATTTAAAACCGGATCAACAAATATCTGCTTGCGTGTCCCTGTGTATGCAAAGTGTCCTCCTTTTTGATGTGAAGGAAATGGCCACCCTACCAGTGGGGCATCACAATAAAATTAGGCATAATGTGTTAATTCCACAATAGGAGATATGTTATGTTGTTACCTAACAGTTTTGGTGTAAAAAGCCTGCATATATCGGTATCGGTATCGGAAATTGAGAGTTGGACAATATCGGAATATCGGATATCGGCAGAAAAGCCAATATCGAGCATCCCTATACATTATATTCAATTCAATTGAAGTCAATTCAATTGAATTGAATTCAATTCAATTTAATTTTATTTGTATAGCGCCAATTCATAACAGAAGTTATCTCAGGACACTTTTCAAATAGAGCAGGTCTAGACCGAACTCTTTATAACATTATATATATATATATATATATATATATATACTTCTCATTATTGATATTGTATATATTAATCACATTAAATATCTGCTCATTATTCACATTCTTCACATTATATACATTATATACTGTACATTATATACATTATATATCTGCTCATTATTCACATTATTCACATTATATACACATTATATACTGTACATTATATACATTATATATCTGCTCATTATTCACATTAATCACATTATATGCATTATATACTGTACATATATAATATATATATATTTATATAAATATATTCCTGCATTCAAACCTTACTTTAGTAAAAGTACACAGCTGTTATTAAAAGTCACTCAGTTACATTTCATTTAGTCATCTTTATATGTCGTTCCAGTTGGCTTAATTTACTGTGTAATAATAATAATAATAATAACAATAATAATATTAATAATACCTTATTTTATATGAAACCATATAAGTAAGTGAAGTAATTAAAGCTGTCAGATAAATGCAGTGGAGTCGAAGTAGAAAGATAAAAGAATATAAAGATACCACAGTTACTAAGTTTTATTAAAACAGACAGAACAAATGACATTTACACATTATTCATTCTCACACTCACCACTGAAAGTGTGTGTTTCCTCCTTACAGTGATTGACAGCTGAGGGGGCGGAGCCAGCACAGTCCTGCAGCTTGAGTCAACTACAGGCCGCCATGTTGGTTCTGGTGTGGTTATTGATCCTGATGATGATGATGGCGATGAAGAGTGACGGTCAGTTGGTCAGTTTGTCTCTTCCTGCCATTATAAACTGTTTCTATGGTAATAGGACTGCTGTACCTGCTGAAGTCTCACCTGCTCCGGGTTACAGGACCTCACTGCTGCTGCGGATCCCTCAGAATTTAAAACAGATTTTATTAAAGCATTTGTAAAGAAATCAAATGTTGATTCTAACATTGTCAGTAATTACAGAGCAGGTTCTAACCTTCTGTACAACCACACTGCTGGAAACAGTTACAGACTGTTGAACAAACAATCTTTTGATGATTATATTTGACTGCTGTTAGCTGGTTGCTAAACCGCTTCCAGTTTCAGATCAACTTGTGTTCCTCATAATAATAACATGTCTAACTTGACCACAGTTATATCTGGTGTACCTCAAGGCTCTGTGCTTCTCTTCAGTATATAAATGTTACTATTAGGTTACATTATTTGTATTCGACACTACACTGATGATACACAGTTATAAATTCCAGTTCAACACAGTGAATTACTTTCTCAAATCTTTAGGTCTGAAACTGAAAACTGGATGTCTTCTAACGTTTTAACACAATATAACCAATACAACCAAACTCAAACATATATTATGTAATCTATAAGAGCAAATCAGTTAAAAGTTTTCACAGGTCATCTGCTGTCTTCACTGTAATTCCACATCAGGTCTACAGTGCAGACTGCTTTTCACCATCTCTGTAATAAATCCAGAATCCACCCATTTCTCTCATTATCTGATAGAGAGATTTGATCATTTACCACACTAATCTGCAACAATAATCTGAGCCAGAACCAGAATACACAATGCTCCAATCCTGATCTCTCTCCACTGGCTTCCTATAAACACTGGAACTCCACTTGGTTGGTTATCAGTTAGCACTTGGTTATCTGTCAAATCTGATTCTACCATAAACACCAGCAAGTCTCCTACAATCTTCTGGTTCTGCGGACTCATACATTACAGTAATTTCACACCGTGGTCCCTTCCTGTGGAACGTCCTCCTACTGAGTGATTACTGTAAGCTGTTATAACTTTCACATTTTAGCAGATAGACACATAATGACATTTAAAGCCTATTAGTGTCATTTCAGTGATGATCAGTTACAATTATTGAGATATAATTATCCTACTGAAATTTGTTTTGAATAGCCCGTCAATGGGAGTCCCCACAAGAGTCCTAGCTTCTTGTCAGAAGCTGTTCCTGTGAGCAGCATCGGTGCCAGCAGCAATCAGGGTTAGGGTTAGGCATTTAGTATTTGAACAGCTCCTGCTCTGGAAACCTTTCAGACCCGACTCATCTGTTCTCTTTGTCCTACAAGATGTACTTTACTGTTGATTCAACTCGAAAGTCATTTTACTCACATAACTTGGAGGCAAGGCTGTCAGAAAACAGCATTAATGAGGAAATAGGAAACGTTAACCACAAAGATCATTATCAAACTTTACTGCCGTCATACGCAATGTTTGACTATTTTTATCTACATTCTTATACAGTTTTATTTGCAGTGTGTTGAAAACTTGTGTGAGAAAAAAATTTTGACTTGATTGCAGTCATGTGATAAATGAGCTGATGTTTCTGCCTGACCTTTGACCCCAGCTGCCTCTGCTGGGATCATCACTGCACACAGCGGAGAGACCGTTCTGCTGACATCAAACCTGAAGGAGGTGGAGCTGAAGAACATAAGTGACGTCAGGTGGACTCACCCCCAGCTGGTGGTCTCACTGAAGAGGAACAATACAATATGTCCAAACCGACGCTGCGAGCTGCTGAAGGACGGCTCACTGAGATTCAGCCGAGTTCAGACTGACGACTCTGGACACTACAACATGAGCCTGTTCGATGAAGAGGGAAACAACATGAAGATGACTTACTTCCGGCTCGTAGTGGAGGGTGAGGCCAGGACTGAACAGTATCAACCCATCCACTTTTCCTTTTTCCTTCAAAAATACAAAAATAATTCATTTCTATATTTTATCTGCAGTAGTTAACCTTTGACCTTTGGACTTTTTATGTGCATTATTTCATTAAGATTTGCATGATATTGTGATTAGTTTCAGACATCTTGGGACTAGATCTAAGGCAGCGGTTCCCAACCTGGGGGTCAGGACCCCCACTAGGGCTCACCAAAGCTTCATGGAGGGTTGTGAGGGTCTGTCGGTATGATTGTTAAAAATGATAGAAAATACATAATACAGTTGTACAGTTTTAAATATAATATAAAATATCCATGAAATATGTCACTGAGTCAGTTTACTCAAGAGGTCCCTTGAGGAAAAGGTTTGGGAACCAGTGGTCTAAGGAATTTGTTTAAATACACAGCAAGAACAAATGCTTGTGGAGGTGGGTGTGGTTTACACTGCAGGTGAGAGTGGTGTGGGGAAGGCTGAGAGCAGTGCCAGGTGAGTTGATTATCTCAGCTGGCACTCATTAAGTAATCACTCTCTCTTTATATTGCAGTAGTGTGCTGGACCTGGGTGGTGGACAGACAAGTGAGAGTGAGCGGGAGAGATTAATGAAGTTGTTGTATGTTGTGACTGCTATGATTAATAAAAGTTGTGTGGTACAACGGGCCAGTGTTGTCAGATTGTGAGCTGAGGAAACCCACAGTAGAACAGAGACCTGCTACATGCTTTTCACACTCAGGTCCTTTCTGACGTTTCCCCACATCATATTTTTAATTATATCAAATAATATAATTACAATGTTCTGCTGAGAATACCAGTAAACAGTCTGTCTGTCTCTCTGTCTCTATCTCTGTATCTCTGTCTGTCTGTAGATCGCAGTAGTAGCAGCAGCAGCAGCAGAAGTGTCGTGGTGTCTGTCTCGATGTGCTGCTTCCTCCTGCTGCTGTTCTTTGTCATCCTCTTCGTGGTCATGAGGAAGAGAAACCTGAGGATGAGGACGACCACAGGTACGAGAGCCAATCAGAGCCAGCCAGAGCTCCAGTTCCTCTATCAGATTTATGTTCATATGAAGTTAAAGGAGTGTAATCTGCTCTCCTGCTTCAGGTTCGTTGCACGAAAATGTTTATGTGGTGATGCACGGTAACCATAGCAACGACAAGAAAGAGGAGGAGGAGAAGAAGCAGGAGAAAGAGGAAGAGAATCTTTATGGTAACACACACACATACATTAACGGTTGCTAACATATGCTAACATATGCTAACTCGTTCTTCTCTCCACAGTCTCCTGTAATCCTGGGGTTCCCATGGAAACACCAATCACACAGCAGATGTGTGTGGATGACATCTACGTGTGACAGCCAATCAGAAACTGTTTCATCCACTGCCTCCTACTTGCTTGTATTTCTTTATTTCTAATTTTCTATCAAAATAAACGTGTACGTAGACTTTGTGGAGGATTCTGTTATTTGTGTGTTGCACAGTTGAACATGTCTGTCAGTGATTACCACTCAGTTACTGACATAAAGTGGGGCTATAATGATTCTGCCTGCTAATGGTGGCAAACATCAGTGCTACGTTGCGGAGGTTGTGGGACTAGCTGTAGATATTTTGTGTTTTATAATACTAATCTCCTGCCGCAAGTCAAACATACTGATAAACCAGCAGACACTGTTAAATTCTCTATTTTCATCAGAGACTTTTATTTTTTGGCTTTGAAGTCCATAAACAGCCTAGCTCTGACTCAGAAACTCAAGACCAGCAGCCACCCAGGAAAAGGCTCAAGGTGGGGATGGAACATATGGCGGGCATTTCAGTGGATGAAATGTTAAAACATTTGTTTTGTCTATTATATTTTGTCAAAGCCACGGGGCTCTAAATCATAAAAAAGGCCTCAGGGATTCAACATTTATCTGTTTAACTCTCCTATTGAATGAACAAACAGCTGTTGTTTCTCTCACAGCCAGTTAGGGTTAGTGTTTAAATGATAAATCATTACTGTAGTTTATTTAAATCATGACACTTATAATATTAATATTATCCATCCAAAATGACTCAATAATTATTTTATTTTTGTTCACTTAAAATTGTTGAAGGTTGACATGCTTTCATTGTGTGAGTTAGAAATCAAACTAAAGGGCTAAAACTTGGGCCATAAATTGAGCACTGCGTGAGTTCAGGCAGGCAATGAAGTCAAGCTCTGCCCTCAATTCCATCAGCTGGTTGTAAACACACATCAGCTAATTCCCTTCAAGCATCCAATTGGCACATCACCATCATCATCATCATTCAGCTGCTTTAGCCTGCCTACCTTTGCTGCTTCTTCTACAAGACGCTTGGCAACCCACCTCCACCCCACCCCGCCATACAGAACTTAACATTCTGCATCTGGAAATAAAGTTTTCTTTTGACAAACGTGGTCCTGACAGAGACCGGTAGAGACTCCTGAAAGCTGCTGGGTTAATTTCATCTGTCGCCAGGGTTCCTCTATACTGCAAACAGAAATCTGTTGAGGAATGCTGAAGAGAAACAAGGCAGCTACTTTAAAAATGAGGTTGTCTTTAATGAAATGAGCTGCCTGACAGTTGAATTCATTTTGTGTGTGCAGTGGCTCCAGCAGAGTGCACACAGCAGAATATGAAACCATAGCTGACGTGATAAAACATGTTTCACCCTGTGATATCTGTGCAGAGACGTCCTCCATGTTGAAGCCTGCGGCAGTAAAACAGAAAGCAGCAGATTCTGCAGCTCATCATGTGTACAACAACTCAGAATGGAACAAACATTCGGGGTTGTTGAAAGTTCAGTCACTAGCTCTCCCAGTTTCATACAAACTCCAACAGTTTTTACAGTGTGAACTTCAAGCTCAAAAGCATCAGTGAGAAACTCAGAAATATATAAAAAAAAATATAGTAAATGAATGTACTGGCTGTTGATTGATACCTTGTACAATTCATTTATATGCTGATTAAACACTAATGAAAACATGCCTATGAATATTAGTCCTGAACCGTCCCTTAATTATGCTGCTATAGGCCTAGACTATCGGGGGATTTCCCATGGTGCACTGAGCTCCTCTCTTCCTCTCCTCTCTCTTTCTGCACTCATTCGTGTCCCATTAATGCTTGTTACTAACTTCACTTCTTCCCCGGAGTTCTTGTGCTTTCTCGTCTCGCAGGTTCTCATGGATCCTGGTGGAGCCTCCTGCCATGGTCCTGCTTGACTGCCATTTCTGATATCACTGATATCAGTGTTATTATTATTATTATAAGTATTATTATTGCTACGGTTACTGTTGTTGCTGCTGTCACTGCTCATTGTCCCCAATCATTGCTGTTGTCATGTTCATCATCATCAGTCTCTACTATTAGTGTAGTTGTTGTTAATGTTGTTGCTGTGCACCTGTCTGTCTCTCTCTCTATCTCTCTCTCACCCCAACTGGTCAAGGCAGACGACCACCCACCTAGAGCTGAAGGGTCTGTCCTAGGTTTCTGCCTTCTATGAATTGGCACTATACAAATAAAATTGAATTGAAAAAAATGTAATATTATATTTCTGACAATAGACCCTCCTCAGTGTTACACACTGCATCTAAATCTAAACATCAATTACAATACACAATCAGTGATAACTTGCCGCTGTCTCCAAGGTCTTGCTAATGGTGGGAACTGTTGGGTCTCTGTAAATAATGTTATAAGGAGTTCGGTCTAGACCTGCTCTATTTGAAGTGTCCTGAGATAATTTCTATTATGAATTGGTGCTATACAAATAAAATTGAATTGAAACATTGAATCAGGGGGACATTCCTCCTGCTGAGTGCTGGATAACAGCTGATCATTTGGCAGTTTATCATTAGCTGGTTTTGTGACTTCACTGACTGTGGGTATTGTAGTACTACCATAACAGATAACAAGGCACTTCAGATGGGACCATGGTGATAAGAGCATGCCCCTCTCTCAAACAGCTCTACAGTCCACCCACAGTTTAGTATTACATAGGGTTTTTTCAGTTTAATATACTTATTTTTGTCGATAGTGCTACAGGCTCACTACGATCAACATTAGACTCTATCGCTCCTATAAAAAGGAAATTATTAAAACATAGGAGACTAGCACCTTGGTATAACCACCAAACCCGCCAGTTAAAACAAATAGCTAGAAAATCTGAAAGGAAATGGCGCTCTTCCAAATTATCAGAATATCGCTCAAATTGGCAAGATAATCTTAAAATTTATAGAAAGACCCTCCGTAATGCCAGAGGAGCCTATTACTCAGCACTAATAGAAGAAAATAAGAACAACCCTAGGTTCCTCTTCAGCACTGTAGCCAGGCTGACAGAGAGTCACAGCTCTATTGAGCCACATATCCCCATAAACTTAAGTAGCAATGACTTCATGAGCTTCTTCTATAATAAAATTATTACTATTAGAGAGAAAATTAATCACCAACTGCCATCAACAGTTATCAGTGGCTCTCTAAGTTTAGGGACTTCTGTCAATGTAAACTTAGATATATATTTAGACTGTTTCTCTGCTATCGATCTTCATCAGTTAACTTCAATCATTTCTTCATCGAAGCCATCAACCTGTCTATTAGACCCGATCCCAACTAGGCTGCTTAAAGAAGTTGTTCCCTTAATTGGCACTTCTTTACTGGATATGATTAATCTTTCTTTATTATCAGGATATGTACCACAGTCCTTTAAAGTAGCTGTAATTAAACCCCTTCTTAAAAAGTCCACTCTTGACCCAGGGGTTTTAGCCAACTATAGACCGATTTCTAACCTCCCCTTCCTCTCTAAGATTCTGGAGAAAGTAGTCGCCAAAGAGTTGTGTGACTTTCTACATAACAATAGTTTATTTGAGGATTTTCAGTCAGGATTTAGAGTTCATCATAGCACAGAGACAGCTCTGGTTAAAGTTAATAATGACCTTCTGACTGCTTCTGACAATGGACTTGTCTCTGTACTTGTATTATTAGATCTTAGTGCTGCATTTGACACCATTGACCATGATTTTCTTTTGGGGAGACTTGAGCATCAAATTGGCATTAAAGGAACCGCACTAAGCTGGTTTAAGTCATATTTATCAGATCGCTCGCAGTTTGTACATGTTAACGATGAATCTTCAATAAATACTACAGTTAGTCATGGAGTTCCACAAGGTTCTGTACTTGGACCAATACTATTTACTTTATATATGCTCCCTTTAGGCAACATTATTAAGAATCACTCCATTAACTTTCACTGTTATGCAGATGATACGCAGTGATATCTATCAATCAAACCCAATGAAATTAATCAATTATCTAAATTACAAACATGTCTTACGGACATAAAATCCTGGATGACCTGCAATTTTCTGATGTTAAACTCAGAAAAAAACGAAATTCTTGTTCTTGGCGCCAAAAACCTTAGAGACTCATTGTCTAAAGATATAGTCACTCTAGATGGCATTAACTTGGCCTCTAGCACCACTGTCAGGAATCTTCGAGTTATCTTTGATCAGGATTTGTCATTTAACTCCCACATAAAGCAGACCTCTAGGACCGCCTTCTTTCATTTACGTAATATTAGAAAAATTAGACACATCCTATCACAGACAGATGCAGAAAAACTAAACCATGCATTTGTTACTTCAAGGCTGGATTACTGCAACTCTTTATTATCAGGTTGCCCCAATAAGTCCATTAAAACACTCCAATTAATTCAGAACGCTGCAGCACGAGTACTGACAGGAACTAGAAAAAGAGATCACATCTCTCCTGTACTAGCTTCTCTGCATTGGCTCCCTGTAAAATTTAGAATAGAATTTAAAATCCTCCTCCTCACCTATAAAGCTCTTCATGGTCAGGCTCCTTCATATCTTAAAGAGCTCATAGTACCCTATTACCCCACTAGAACACTACGTTCTCTGAATGCTGGGCTACTTGTGGTTCCTATAGTCTCTAAAAGTAGAACAGGAGCCAGAGCCTTCAGTTACCAAGCTCCTCTCCTGTGGAACCAGCTTCCAGTTGTGGTTCGGGAGGCAGACACCCTCACCACATTCAAGAGTAGGCTTAAGACATTCCTCTTTGATAAAGCTTATAGTTAGGGCTGGATCAGGTGAGTCCTGAACCATCCCTTAGTTATGCTGCTATAGGCCTAGACTATCGGGGGATTTCCCATGGTGCACTGAGCTCCTCCCTTCCTCTTTCTTTATGCACTCATTCATGTCCCATTAATGCATGTTACTAACACTTCTTCCCCGGAGTTCTTGTGCTTTCTCGTCTCGCAGGTTCTCATGGATCCTGGTGGAGCCTCCTGCCATGGTCCTGCTTGACTGCCATTGCCAATACTGTTGTTGCTGTACACCTGTCTGTCTGTCTCTCGCTCTCTCTGCCTCTCTCTCTCGCTCTCTCTCTCTCTGCCTCTCTCTCTCTCTCTCTCTCTCTCTCTCTCACCCCAACTGGTCGAGACAGACGACCACCCACCTAGAGCCGGAGGATCTGTCCTAGGTTTCTGCCTTTTAACAGGCAGTTTTTCCTTGCCCTTGTCGCCAAGTGCTTGCTCATGGTGGTACTGTTGGGTCTCTGTAATTAATGTTAAAGAGTTCGGTCTAGACCTGCTCTATTTGAAAAGTGTCCTGAGATAACTTCTGTTATGAATTGGCGCTATACAAATAAAATTGAATTGAATTGAATTGAATTGAATTAATGGCATGAATTTTAGAAGAGGTTTATATACACATTTTCTCTAAAATAACTGAACATTTAGTACAAACATTATAATGATCTTATAGGAATGATGCTGTAGATTAATATATATACCAGTATATAAAGTAGTTCAAATGAGCTCAAACAACATCTATAGCAGGAAAATGCAATGTACACATTAATGCAGTATTCATCCAAAAGCATCAGATATAATAGTACAACATCTTACTGCACTATCACTGCTTTAAGGACATTTTACTTTTACTTTTAGTACATTTTAGAATGGCAAACTTTTACTTGAATGAATATTTTCTCAGTGAAATCAGAATCAGAATCAGAATTTGAAATACTTAAATAATCCCAGGGGGGAAATTATTTTTGTTACAAACTCCAGATATACATACAACATATATTAAGAACAAAATATTTTTTTTACTTCCCTCTCACCCTCTTGGGGTGGTATCTGTGTCATCCTCAAGCTCGGGTCCTCTACCAGAGGCCTGGGAGTTTGAGGGTTCTGCACAGTATTTTAGCTGTTCCTAGGACTGCGCTCTTCTGGACTGAGGCTTCTGATGTTGTTCCTGGGATCTGTTGGAGCCACTCCCCCAGTTTGGGGGTCACTGCCCCGAGTGCTCCTACTACCACGGGGATCACGCTCGCCTTGGCCTTCCACATCTGCTCCAGCTGTTCTTTCAACCCTTGGTATTTTTCAACCTTTTCATGTTCCTTCTTTCTGATGTTGGCGTCTGCTGGTATGGCCACATCTATCAATTCAATTCAATTCAATTTTATTTGTATAGCGCCAATTCATAACAGAAGTTATCTCAGGACACTTTTCAAATAGAGCAGGTCTAGACCGAACTCTTTATAACATTATTTACAGAGACCCAACAGTACCACCATGAGCAAGACCTTGGAGACAAGGGCAAGGAAAAACTGCCTGTTAAAAGGCAGAAACCTAGGACAGATCCAGGCTCTAGGTGGGTGGTCGTCTGTCTCGACCAGTTGGGGTGAGAGAGAGAGAGAGAGAGAGAGAGACAGACAGACAGCCAGACAGGTGCACAGCAACAACAGTATTGGCAATGGCAATCTAGCAATGGCAATCTATCACCACCGCTTTCTTCTGCTCCTTGTCTACCACCACTATGTCCGGTTGGTTGGCCAGGACCTGTTTGTCAGTCTGGAAGCTGAAGTCCCACAGCACCTTGGCCCTGTTGTTCTCAGCCACCTTCTGTGGTGCGGCCCATTGGGATTTGGGTACCTCTATTCCATACTGGCTACAGATGTACACTATTCCAGCCACTTGGTTGTGTCTCTCCATGTACGCTGAACCGGCTAGCATCTTACACCCTGCTACGATGTGCTGGACTGTCTCAGGGGCATCTTTGCATAGTCTGCACCTTGGGTCAGATCTACTCTTGTAGATCTTGGCCTCTATGGCTCTTGTACCTAGGGCCTGTTCTTGTGCTGCCATGATCAGTGCCTCTGTGCTGTCTCTGAGTCCAGCCTTTTCCAGCCATTGGTAGGTCTTCTCCATATCAGCCACTTCTTCAATTTGGCGGTGGTACATGCCATGTAGGGGCTTGTCCCTCCAGGTTGTCTGCTCTTCTTACTCCGCACTCTTATCAGGTTTCTGTTGCCTGAGACATTCACTTAGCAGTTCATCCTTTGTGGCCATTTTTCTGATGTACTCTTGGATTTTTGATGTTTCATCCTGGATAGTGGCCTTGATGCTCACTAGTCCTCAGCCTCCTTCTTTCCACTTAGCGTACAGTCTCAGGGCACTGGATTTGGGGTGAAACCCTCCGTGTATGGTGAGGAGCTTTCTTGTCTTGATATCTGTGGCTTCTATCTCCTCCTTTTGCCAGCTTATGATCCCAGCAGGGTATCTGATGACTGGTAGTGCTTACATGTTAATGGCTTGGATCTTGTTCCTGCCATTCAGCTGACTTTTCAGGACATGCCTTACTCTCTGGAGGTATTTGGTTGTGGTTGACTTCCTTGCGGCTTCGTCATGGTTTCCATTAACCTGTGGGATACCAAGGTACTTGTAGCTGTCTTGGATATCACCTATGTTGCCCTCTGGTAGGTCAACCCCTTCAGTTCTGATCATCTTGCCTCTCTTTGAGACCATCCAGCCGCACTTGTCCAATCCGAATGACATCCCTATGTCGTTGCTGTAGATCCTGGTGGTGTGGATCAGTGAGTCAATTTCTCGCTCATTCCTGGCATACAGCTTGATGTCTTCCATGTAGAGCAGGTGGCTAATTGTTGCTCCACTTCGGAATTGGTACCACTCTTTGTGATGATCTGACTGAGGGGGTTCAGGCCTATGCAGAACAGCAGGGGTGATAGCACATCTCCTTGGTATATGCCACATTTGATTTTGACTTTGAGAGCATTTGATGCCCCGCAAGACGTGCTACGGTAAGCGTACTGACTCACTTCCGGTTTACTTCCTGCTCTGTGTACACTGTTTGGTGCTGTAGCTCTGTCAGTGAACGCTAAATATACATTTGTTTTACTCGTTACAGCGGTTATTTTTCCGCTTAACATTTAAACGTAGACTAGTTCTACTTAAACACTTGGAGTTTCTCCTTCTTTTAGGGACTTTTCACTACTTTCAAAGTTTTTCATACACTCTAGTTTCATTAGCATTAGCAGTTAGCTATGGCTTCTCCCTCTCCCTCTCCTCTGCCCTGCTCAGTGTGTCAGATGTTCAGTTATTCCTCTGCCTCCTTTAAAGATAATGGTACCTGTATTAAATGTAGTTTGTTTACTGCGCTGGAGGCGAGGCTTAGTGAGAGTGAGTTAGAGGAACGGCACCGCACCACGGAGATATATTTAGCCGCTATAGTTAGCCAGCCCCCGGTAGCCGGTGCGGTCCGACCAAAGGTAGCTTTTGTTAGCTCTGTAGATCCCCCGGTAGTTCCCGAGCAGCCGGGAAGACAGGGAGGCTGGGTGACTGAGCGAAGGAAGGCTAGAACGGCGAAGCCCACAGGTCACCACCAGCCGCTTCACGTTTCTAATACATTTTCCCCACTCAGCGACACACCCGCTGAGGAACCAACTCTGATAATTGGCAGCTCCATAGTCAGAAACGTGAAGTTAGCGAAGCCAGCGGCCATAGTTAAATGTATCCCTGGGGCCAGAGCGGGCGACATTGAATCAAATTTAAAACTGCTGGCTAAAGGTAAACGTAAATACAGTAAGATTGTTATCCACGTCGGCGGTAATGACACCCGTTTACGCCAATCGGAGGTCACTAAGATTAATGTGGAGTCGGTGTGTAACTATGCTAAGACAATGTCGGACACCGTAGTTTTCTCTGGACCCCTCCCCAATGTGACCAGTGATGACATGTATAGCCGCATGTCGTCATTCCACCGCTGGCTGTCGAGGTGGTGTCCAGCAAACGATGTGGGCTTCATTGATAACTGGAAGCCTTTTTGGGGAAAACCTGGTCTGATTAGGAGAGACGGCATCCATCCCACTTTGGATGGAGCGGCTCTCTTATCTAGAAATATGGCGAAGTTTATCTCTAAAACCTGACAGTCCAGAGTTAGGACCAGGAAGCAGAGCTGCTGTCTTACACACTTCTCTGCGCTTTCTTTAGAACAGTCACCCACCCAAAACCCCATAGAGACTGTGTCTGTCCCCCGACCACCTAAACTATTTAAAGAAATAAAAACAAGAGGAGTTCAACATAAAAATCTAATAAAAATTAAAACCAACTCCTCAGTATCACAAAATAAGAGAATGAAATGTGGGCTGTTAAATATCAGGTCTCTGTCCTCTAAAGCTGTTTTAGTGAATGAATTAATATCAGATTATGATATTGATTTACTTTGTCTTACTATGACCTGGTTGTCCCACGAGGAGTATGTTAGCCTAAATGAATCCACCCCCCCCAGTCATATTAATACTCACATTCCTCGAGGCACTGGCCGAGGAGGTGGAGTAGTAGCCATATATGATTCGAGCGTTTTAATGGACCCTAAACCTAAACTAAATTATAATTCATTTGAAAGCCTTGTTCTTAGTCTTTCTCACCCAAACTGGAAAACACTGCAGCCAGTTCTATTTGTTATAGTGTACCGTGCTCCTGGACCGTACTCTGATTTTATATCTGAATTTTCAGAGTTTCTATCAAGCTTAGTCCTTAAATCAGATAAAGTAATTATTGTAGGTGATTTTAATATTCATGTGGATGTTGACAATGACAGCCTTAGTAATGCATTTATATCATTAATAGACTCAATTGGCTTCTGTCAGAGTGTAAATAAACCAACTCATTGTTTTAATCACACTCTTGACCTTGTTTTATCATATGGCATTGATATTGAACATTTAATAGTCTTCCCACATAATCCTTTCCTATCTGACCATTATTTAGTAACTTTTGAATTCATACTATTAGATTATAAGCCATTAGGCAAAACTTCCTACAGCAGATGTCTATCTGACAGTGCTGTAGCTAAATTTAAGGAGGGGATTCCTTCAGTGTTTAATTCAATGCCATGTCTGAATTTAACAGAGTCCTATAATGACTTTAGTCCCTCTGAAATTGATAATCTTGTCGATAGTGCTACAGGCTCACTACGATCAACATTAGACTCTATCGCTCCTATAAAAAGGAAATTATTAAAACATAGGAGACTAGCACCTTGGTATAACCACCAAACCCGCCAGTTAAAACAAATAGCTAGAAAATCTGAAAGGAAATGGCGCTCTTCCAAATTATCAGAATATCGCTCAAATTGGCAAGATGATCTTAAGATTTATAGAAAGGCCCTCCGTAATGCCAGAGGAGCCTATTACTCAGCACTAATTGAAGAAAATAAGAACAACCCTAGGTTCCTCTTCAGCACTGTAGCCAGGCTGACAGAGAGTCACAGCTCTATCGAGCCACATATCCCCATAAACTTAAGTAGCAATGACTTCATGAGCTTCTTCTATAATAAAATTATTACTATTAGAGAAAAAAATGAATCACCAACTGCCATCAACAGTTATCAGTGGCTCTCCAAGTTCAGGGACTTCTGTCAATGTAAACTTAGATATATATTTAGACTGTTTTTCTGCTATCGATCATCATCAGTTAACTTCAATCATTTCTTCATCGAAGCCATCAACCTGTCTATTAGACCCGATCCCAACTAGGCTGCTTAAAGAAGTTGTTCCCTTAATTGGCACTTCTTTACTGGATATGATTAATCTTTCTTTATTATCAGGATATGTACCACAGTCCTTTAAAGTAGCTGTAATTAAACCCCTTCTTAAAAAGTCCACTCTTGACCCAGGGGTTTTAGCCAACTATAGACCGATTTCTAACCTCCCCTTCCTCTCTAAGATTCTGGAGAAAGTAGTCGCCAAAGAGTTGTGTGACTTTCTACATAACAATAGTTTATTTGAGGATTTTCAGTCAGGATTTAGAGTTCATCATAGCACAGAGACAGCTCTGGTTAAAGTTAATAATGACCTTCTGACTGCTTCTGACAATGGACTTGTCTCTGTACTTGTATTATTAGATCTTAGTGCTGCATTTGACACCATTGACCATGATATTCTTTTACAGAGACTTGAGCATCAAATTGGCATTAAAGGAACTGCCCTAACCTGGTTTAAGTCATACTTATCAGATCGTTCTCAGTTTGTACATGTTAACGATGAATCCTCCATAAATACTAAAGTTAGTCATGGAGTTCCACAAGGTTCTGTACTTGGACCAATACTATTTACTTTATATATGCTCCCTTTAGGCAACATTATTAGGAATCACTCCATTAACTTTCACTGTTATGCAGATGATACGCAGTTATATCTATCAATCAAACCCAATGAAATTAATCAATTATCTAAATTACAAACATGTCTTAAGGACATAAAATCCTGGATGACCTGCAATTTTCTGATGTTAAACTCAGAAAAAACCGAAATTCTTGTTCTTGGCCCCAAAAACCTTAGAGACTCATTGTCTAAAGATATAGTCACTCTAGATGGCATTAACTTGGCCTCTAGCACCACTGTCAGGAATCTTGGAGTTATCTTTGATCAGGATTTGTCATTTAACTCCCACATAAAGCAGACCTCTAGGACTGCCTTCTTTCATTTACGTAATATTAGAAAAATTAGACACATACTATCACAGACAGATGCAGAAAAACTAATCCATGCATTTGTTACTTCAAGGCTGGATTACTGCAACTCTTTATTATCAGGTTGCCCCAATAAGTCCATTAAAACGCTCCAATTAATTCAGAACGCTGCAGCACGAGTACTGACAGGAACTAGAAAAAGAGATCACATCTCTCCTGTACTAGCTACTCTGCATTGGCTCCCTATAAAATGTAGAATTGAATTTAAAATCCTCCTCCTCACCTATAAAGCTCTTCATGGTCAGGCCCCTTCATATCTTAAAGAGCTCATAGTACCCTATTACCCCACTAGAACACTACGTTCTCTGAATGCTGGGCTACTTGTGGTTCCTATAGTCTCTAAAAGTAGAACAGGAGCCAGAGCCTTCAGTTACCAAGCTCCTCTCCTGTGGAACCAGCTTCCAGTTGTGGTTCGGGAGGCAGACACCCTCACCACATTCAAGAGTAGGCTTAAGACATTCCTCTTTGATAAAGCTTATAGTTAGGGCTGGATCAGGTGAGTCCTGAACCATCCCTTAGTTATGCTGCTATAGGCCTAGACTATCGGGGGATTTCCCATGGTGCACTGAGCTACTCTCTTCCTCTCTCTTTCTGCACTCATTCATGTCCCTTTAATGCATGTTACTAACTCCACTTCTTCCCCGGAGTTCTTGTGCTTTCTCGTCTCGCAGGTTCTCGTGGATCCTGGTGGAGCCTCCTGCCATGGTCCTGCTTGACTGCCATTGCCAATACTGTTGTTGCTGTGCGTCTGTCTGTCTGTCTGTCGCTCTCTCTCTCTCTCTCTCTCTCTCTCACCCCAACTGGTCGAGACAGACGACCACCCACCTAGAGCCGGAGGATCTGTCCTAGGTTTCTGCCTTTTAACAGGCAGTTTTTCCTTGCCCTTGTCGCCAAGTGCTTGCTCATGGTGGTACTGTTGGGTCTCTGTAATTAATGTTAAAGAGTTCGGTCTAGACCTGCTCTATTTGAAAAGTGTCCTGAGATAACTTCTGTTATGAATTGGCGCTATACAAATAAAATTGAATTGAATTGAATTGAATTGAATGCTGGGCTACTTGTGGTTCCTATAGTCTCTAAAAGTAGAACAGGAGCCAGAGCCTTCAGTTACCAAGCTCCTCTCCTGTGGAACCAGCTTCCAGTTGTGGTTCGGGAGGCAGACACCCTCACCACATTCAAGAGTAGGCTTAAGACATTCCTCTTTGATAAAGCTTATAGTTAGGGCTGGATCAGGTGAGTCCTGAACCATCCCTTAGTTATGCTGCTATAGGCCTAGACTATCGGGGGATTTCCCATGGTGCACTGAGCTACTCTCTTCCTCTCTCTTTCTGCACTCATTCATGTCCCTTTAATGCATGTTACTAACTCCACTTCTTCCCCGGAGTTCTTGTGCTTTCTCGTCTCGCAGGTTCTCATGGATCCTGGTGGAGCCTCCTGCCATGGTCCTGCTTGACTGCCATTGCCAATACTGTTGTTGCTGTGCACCTGTCTGTCTGTCTGTCGCTCTCTCTCTCTCTCTCACCCCAACTGGTCGAGACAGACGACCACCCACCTAGAGCCGGAGGATCTGTCCTAGGTTTCTGCCTTTTAACAGGCAGTTTTTCCTTGCCCGTGTCGCCAAGTGCTTGCTCATGGTGGTACTGTTGGGTCTCTGTAATTGTTTGAGTCGGCTTCTAGGGTTGTCTTCCACATTCCCATCGAGTTCTTGATGAAGGCCCTTAGGTTCCTGTTGACCTTATACAGTTCCAGACATTCCAGTATCCACGTGTGGGGCATTGAGTCGTAAGCTTTCTTGTAGTCGATCCAGGCGGTGCACAGGTTGGTCTTACAGTCTCGGGCGCCTGCTCTATCGGCCAGTAGCTGGTGCTTGGCTCCTCTGGTGTTGCTACCAATTCCCTTCTGAGCCCCGCTCATGTATTGAGCTACGTGCTTACTCATCTTAGCCGCGATGATACCTGACAGGGCCTTCCATGTTGTGGAGAGACAGGTTATTGGCCGGTAGTTGGATGGGATGGGTCCCTTCTTAGGGTCCTTCAGGATTAGGACCGTCCTGCCCTGGGTTAGTCACTCTGGGTGGGACCCATCCCTTAGCAGCTGGTTCATCTTTGCTGCTAGGCGTTCATGGAGTGCTGTTAGCTTCTTCAGCCAGTAGGCATGGATCTCTGAATGTGGGGGGTTACGGTGGCATCCCCCCGCTGACCTGTTGTCCATGCGCCCCCTTGCCGTAGCATCGTTGTTGTATCTCATCGATCTCTAGTTGTGATAGGAGTTTTCGATTGCGGATGTTGGAACACTGGGCTAACAGCTGTTTCGTTGTTAGCCTTGATTGTGGGTTTCAAAGTAACCAATGGTCCCACATTCGCTGCATGTATCCCTTCTCTCTGGGGTTGCTCATATAGTAGCATTCCAACAGTTCCGTGTTTTCCGCCCTTGTCCATCTATGTCTTGTTCCAGTAGCCCATTTCTCATCAGGTTGCCCTGGTTCCCTAGCACCTGACGCGGACCTTGTCGACCCGGGCGATGTCCGAGCAGGTGTGACTCTATCATTTGTCTGTACTCTCATGTTGCTGAGGTAGGCCTGATATATTAAGGATCTTGGCCAAGGATCCTCACTGGATGCAGTTGTATTTGCCCCTTACTGGCAGCAATTGTATCATATATGCTCCCTGACTGGGATTCGAACCCCGGTCTCCTGTGTGGTAGTCTCAAATACGTTTCAGAGCTTGGAGCAAGGGTTGAGTAACAACCCGATCAGATGATTGATCACATTTTCTTTTGCTATAGTGGCGTGCAACCAGCAGAATCACTGAAAACTCAAAAATGACAATATGGCCATCTGCTCTATTGCACATGAAATAATATATTGAATGTATACGATATGTCGTCCAGCCCTAGTTCCAGTGTGAAGCCCAGGGTGGGGCTGTCCCATCACTGGTGGGGGGCATTGTGTGTATTTCTGTCTTTCTTACTCTTTACTGTGAGGACTGCTGAGAGCTGCTGTCAGTTATCAAAAGATCGTTTCATACTTTCCATATTTATTCAATTCATGTTTTCTTTCCTCCAGCTGCTACTTCTGGGGACTCTGATTCTGTCAGACTCAAGGAAATAAGGATCGTGCTGCTCGGTCTGCCTGGAGGAGGGAAGAGTTCATTAGGAAACACCATCCTGGGATCAGATCAGTTTGAATCCGACTTTGGGTTTGAAGGAGACAACCCAAAGACTGTATCTAGATCAGTAGAGGTGGCAGGTCGCTGGGTCATGGTTGTGGACACTCCAGGATTCACTGATGAGGTTCTGTCTCCTGAACAGCTGTACAAAGAAATCATGAAGTCGATCGTAGAGGCCAGTCCAGGACCTCATGCCTTTGTCATTGTAGTGAAGATTGGCAAGTTGTCTAAAAAAGACTCGACCTTCGGATGCTGTCAGATCTGTTTGACAGTGATGCTCCGAAATACGCCATTGTTGTTTTTACTCATGGAGATGAGCTAGGAGGTCAGTCCATTAATGAGAAGATTGAGTCCAGTCCCTCTGGTCTCCATGTGTGGTGGTAGATACTGTGTGTTTGACAACAGAGGACGAAGAAGCAGACGACAAGTTCAGACCTTCATGAATATGATAGATGAGATGGTGACAGCTAATGGTGGACAGCACTTCACCTCTGACTTGTTTGCCATGGATCAGATGTTCACGAATGAAGCTGTGAGAACAGAGCCAGGTCAGGAACCAAGTAGAACACCGACAAATACAGCCTTTTGTGACGAGTAGATGGAATCCAGTTCGTAGTTTGTTCCCAGCATGCTGCTGCTGTTGTGCTAATGGATCAGAAGGTGAGACGTGGCAACTTTTGTCCAGTGATCAGGGTCAAAGTACCACGTATATAGACAATGACTCAGTGGTTGCTTCAGAGGCCTGAATATCCACAGGGAAATCACACTATCAGGAACATCATCAATTCAATTCAATTCAATTCAATTTTATTTGTATAGCGCCAATTCATAACAGAAGTTATCTCAGGACACTTTTCAAATAGAGCAGGTCTAGACCGAACTCTTTAACATTAATTACAGAGACCCAACAGTACCACCATGAGCAAGCACTTGGCGACAAGGGCAAGGAAAAACTGCCTGTTAAAAGGCAGAAACCTAGGACAGATCCTCCGGCTCTAGGTGGGTGGTCGTCTGTCTCGACCAGTTGGGGTGAGAGAGAGAGAGAGAGACAGACAGAGAGACAGACAGAGAGACAGACAGACAGCAACAACAGTATTGGCATCAATGAAGATGGAACAATGGACACAATGTCCACTGTGAACTGAACCTTTGTCCATTAATATAATTGATTTTATTGGTGTCGCACAACATCTCCCGTATAAGCAACCAAAGTTAATAATAATAATAATAATACATTTAATTTATAGGGGGCTTTTCAAGAAACTCAAAGACCCTTCACATGAGTTAAAAAGGAAAAGAAAAAGGTAATAAAAAACAACACACTAAAAAATTATAGCTATATCTACAACAGTCAACAAGATTTAATTGTTAAAATCATTAATAGCAGTTCTGAAGAAGGGGGTATTGATCAGTGATTTGTTGGATGGATCAGTACAGTTGGATGGATTAGTACAGGGGTAATGATCAGTGATCTGAAGTTGGATGGATCAGTACAGTCTCTGATGTGTTTGGGGAGAGAATTCCAGAGGGAGGGGGCAACTATGGGGAAGGCCCTGTCCAGGTACGATGCTTGGTCCTCAGTTGGGGAGACAGGAGGTTGGCATCAGAAGAGCGGAGGCTTCAGGAAGGAGTGTGGCGATTAAGAAAGCATTTTTATTAACAAAAGATTTTAGCTCAGATATTCTTCAATATCATTTGGAAAACAAAAAACAATCAATATTTTAACAGTATACTTTCTATAAATAGCGGACAAAAGACTGTTAACTTCCCAGTTTTACCTGGTATAGTTAATCCCATAATTGAACATTCATGGAATAGCAGAGCAAGGTATAAACACACTAATCATTCAACATTTACATTTAACCGTAGCATATTTCTGTACAGCTTTATAAATCACTCTCATCATTATGGCTCCACTTTTATTTTTCTTTCTATGGAGAAACACTCTCTGAGCGAAATGATGCTAGCAGCAGCTATGCTAACCTCTTTAGCAGCCACCATTGTTGTTCAACGAATGTTTCCTCACTGCATCTCACTTAGCACTCAGCCCTGTAGCTTCCAGTACTTCCTGGTTGGATATCACTGTAGTAGACAACCAAGGTCACCTGATTTCTAAAACATGTTTCCCAGCAAGTTTTATTGTGAAGTCTGTCCAGACTGTCCAACCTTTGCACTTTTTTATTTTGGAGACAAAATCTTTGATAATCAATTGATGCTAACTGTGTTGTTTGTCTTCAAGAATGAGACATGGTTTAATCCGCAGTGAACTTATGCTCAAACTTTTAATGTAAGCCCGAACATCATACATGTCGTGCAGCCCCTAGCTTGTCTTGTTCGCCGCTTCCTCAACACCAACATCCTCGATCTCTATTAAACTTGATGGTTCCCTCTGTTGGTCACATTGGGTATTACATTACATATCAACACATCCCCCTTTCTTTGAAGCTGTAAACAAAACATGTCCTAACATACATAAATGATAATGATAGTGAGTTAGAGGAACGGCACCGCACCACTGAGATATCTTTAGCCGCTATAGTTAGTCAGCCCCCGGTAGCCGGTGCGGTCCGACCGAAGGTAGCTTCTGTTAGCTCTGTAGATCCCCGGTAGTTCCCGAGCAGCCGGGAAGACAGGGAGGCTGGGTGACTGAGCGAAGGAAGGCTAGAACGGCGAAGCCCACAGGTCACCACCAACCGCTTCACGTTTCTAATACATTTTCCCCTCTCAGCGATACACCAGCTGAGGAACCAACTCTGGTTATTGGCAGCTCCATAGTCAGAAACGTGAAGTTAGCGAAGCCAGCGGCCATAGTTAAATGCATCCCTGGGGCCAGAGCGGGCGACATTGAATCAAATTTAAAACTGCTGGCTAAAGATAAACGTAAATACAGTAAGATTGTTATCCACGTCGGCGGTAACGACACCCGTTTACGCCAATCGGAGGTCACTAAGATTAATGTGGAGTCGGTGTGTAACTATGCTAAGACAATGTCGGACACCGTAGTTTTCTCTGGACCCCTCCCCAATGTGACCAGTGATGACATGTATAGCCGCATGTCGTCATTCCACCGCTGGCTGTCGAGGTGGTGTCCAGCAAACGATGTGGGCTTCATTGATAACTGGAAGCCTTTTTGGGGAAAACCTGGTCTGATTAGGAGAGACGGCATCCATCCCACTTTGGATGGAGCGGCTCTCTTATCTAGAAATATGGCGAAGTTTATTTCTAAAACCTGACAGTCCAGAGTTGGGACCAGGAAGCAGAGCTGCTGTCTTACACACTCCTCTGCGCTTTCTTTAGAACAGTCACCCACCCAAAACCCCATAGAGACTGTGTCTGTCCCCCGACCACCTAAACTATTTAAAGAAATAAAAACAAGAGGAGTTCAACATAAAAATCTAATAAAAATTAAAACCAACTCCTCAGTAGCACAAAATAAGAGAATGAAATGTGGGCTGTTAAATATCAGGTCTCTGTCCTCTAAAGCTGTTCTAGTGAATGAATTAATATCAGATTATGATATTGATTTACTTTGTCTTACTGAGACCTGGTTGTCCCACGAGGAGTATGTTAGCCTAAATGAATCCACCCCCCAGTCATATTAATACTCACATTCCTCGAGGCACAGGCCGAGGAGGTGGAGTAGCAGCTATATATGATTCGAGCGTTTTAATGGACCCTAAACCTAAACTAAATTATAATTCATTTGAAAGCCTTGTTCTTAGTCTTTCTCACCCAAACTGGAAAACACTGCAGCCAGTTCTATTTGTTATAGTGTACCGCGCTCCTGGACCATACTCTGATTTTATATCTGAATTTTCAGAGTTTCTATCAAGCTTAGTCCTTAAATCAGATAAAGTAATTATTGTAGGTGATTTTAATATTCATGTGGATGTTGACAATGACAGCCTTAGTAATGCATTTATATCATTAATAGACTCAATTGGCTTCTGTCAGAGTGTAAATAAACCAACTCATTGTTTTAATCACACTCTTGACCTTGTTTTATCATATGGCATTGATATTGAACATTTAATAGTCTTCCCACATAATCCTTTCCTATCTGACCATTATTTAGTAACTTTTGAATTCATACTATTAGATTATAAGCCATTAGGCAAAACTTCCTACAGCAGATGTTTATCTGACAGTGCTGTAGCTAAATTTAAGGAGGAGATTCCTTCAGTGTTTAATTCAATGCCATGTCTGAATTTAACAGAGTCCTATAACAACTTTAGTCCCTCTGAAATTGATAATCTTGTCGATAGTGCTACAGGCTCACTACGATCAACATTAGACTCTATCGCTCCTATAAAAGGAAATTATTAAAACATAGGAGACTAGCACCTTGGTATAACCACCAAACCCGCCAGTTAAAGCAAATAGCTAGGAAATCTGAAAGGAAATGGCGCTCTTCCAAATTATCAGAATATCGCTCAAATTGGCAAGATGATCTTAAGATTTATAGAAAGGCCCTCCGTAATGCCAGAGGAGCCTATTACTCAGCACTAATAGAAGAAAATAAGAACAACCCTAGGTTCCTCTTCAGCACTGTAGCCAGGCTGACAGAGAGTCACAGCTCTATCGAGCCACATATCCCCATAAACTTAAGTAGCAATGACTTCATGAGCTTCTTCTATAATAAAATTATTACTATTAGAGAAAAAATGAATCACCAACTGCCATCAACAGTTATCAGTGGCTCTCCAAGTTCAGGGACTTCTGTCAATGTAAACTTAGATGTATATTTAGACTGTTTTTCTGCTATCGATCTTCATCAGTTAACTTCAATCATTTCTTCATCGAAGCCATCAACCTGTCTGTTAGACCCGATCCCAACTAGGCTGCTTAAAGAAGTTGTTCCCTTAATTGGCACTTCTTTACTGGATATGATTAATCTTTCTTTATTATCAGGATATGTACCACAGTCCTTTAAAGTAGCTGTAATTAAACCCCTTCTTAAAAGTCTACTCTTGACCCAGGGGTTTTAGCCAACTATAGACCGATTTCTAACCTCCCGTTCCTCTCTAAGATTCTGGAGAAAGTAGTCGCCAAAGAGTTGTGTGACTTTCTACATAACAATAGTTTATTTGAGGATTTTCAGTCAGGATTTAGAGTTCATCATAGCACAGAGACAGCTCTGGTTAAAGTTAATAATGACCTTCTGACTGCTTCTGACAATGGACTTGTCTCTGTACTTGTATTATTAGATCTTAGTGCTGCATTTGACACCATTGACCATGATATTCTTTTACAGAGACTTGAGCATCAAATTGGCATTAAAGGAACTGCCCTAACCTGGTTTAAGTCATACTTATCAGATCGTACTCAGTTTGTACATGTTAACGATGAATCCTCCATAAATACTAAAGTTAGTCATGGAGTTCCACAAGGTTCTGTACTTGGACCAATACTATTTACTTTATATATGCTCCCTTTAGGCAACATTATTAGGAATCACTCCATTAACTTTCACTGTTATGCAGATGATACGCAGTTATATCTATCAATCAAACCCAATGAAATTAATCAATTATCTAAATTACAAACATGTCTTAAGGACATAAAATCCTGGATGACCTGCAATTTTCTGATGTTAAACTCAGAAAAAAACGAAATTCTTGTTCTTGGCCCCAAAAACCTTAGAGACTCATTGTCTAAAGATATAGTCACTCTAGATGGCATTAACTTGGCCTCTAGCACCACTGTCAGGAATCTTGGAGTTCTCTTTGATCAGGATTTGTCATTTAACTCCCACATAAAGCAGACCTCTAGGACTGCCTTCTTTCATTTACGTAATATTAGAAAAATTAGACACATACTATCACAGACAGATGCAGAAAAACTAATCCATGCATTTGTTACTTCAAGGCTGGATTACTGCAACTCTTTATTATCAGGTTGCCCCAATAAGTCCATTAAAACGCTCCAATTAATTCAGAACGCTGCAGCACGAGTACTGACAGGAACTAGAAAAAGAGATCACATCTCTCCTGTACTAGCTACTCTGCATTGGCTCCCTATAAAATGTAGAATTGAATTTAAAATACTCCTCCTCACCTATAAAGCTCTTCATGGTCAGGCCCCTTCATATCTTAAAGAGCTCATAGTACCCTATTACCCCACTAGAACACTACGTTCTCTGAATGCTGGGCTACTTGTGGTTCCTATAGTCTCTAAAAGTAGAACAGGAGCCAGAGCCTTCAGTTACCAAGCTCCTCTCCTGTGGAACCGGCTTCCAGTTGTGGTTCGGGAGGCAGACACCCTCACCACTTTCAAGAGTAGGCTTAAGACATTCCTCTTTGATAAAGCTTATAGTTAGGGCTGGATCAGGTGAGTCCTGAACCATCCCTTAGTTATGCTGCTATAGGCCTAGACTATCGGGGGATTTCCCATGGTGCACTGAGCTACTCTCTTCCTCTCTCTTTCTGCACTCATTCATGTCCCTTTAATGCATGTCACTAACTACACTTCTTCCCCCGGAGTTCTTGTGCTTTCTCGTCTCGCAGGTTCTCATGGATCCTGGTGGAGCCTCCTGCCATGGTCCTGCTTGACTGCCATTGCCAATACTGTTGTTGCTGTGCACCTGTCTGTCTGTCTGTCGCTCTCTCTCTCTCTCTCTCTCTCTCTCTCTCTCTCTCTCTCTCTCTCACCCCAACTGGTCGAGACAGACGACCACCCACCTAGAGCCGGAGGATCTGTCCTAGGTTTCTGCCTTTTTAACAGGCAGTTTTCCCTTGCCCTTGTCGCCAAGTGCTTGCTCATGGTGGTACTGTTGGGTCTCTGTAATTAATGTTAAAGAGTTCGGTCTAGACCTGCTCTATTTGAAAAGTGTCCTGAGATAACTTCTGTTATGAATTGGCGCTATACAAATAAAATTGAATTGAATTGAATTGAATAATGGCATCGTGAACACCAAAATTCACATCTTTTTTTTAAATTTTTCTCTTTCTGCCTTGTTAGACAATGCTTTTAAACACCAAAACTTCTTTTAAAACAAATTGACTTCAATACACAAAAAACAAAAAACACCACTTACTTTTTTTTTTTTTTTTTTAAACACACAACATGAAAACATCACATATTCAGTCCTTTGATTCACAAATCAAGCCTGACTGGTCTTTTGATCTGACGCTCAGATCTCCTCAAGACAGGTGACCCTGAGTGACAGTCACTTGTGCCCACATGCACACGTCCATCTGATTTCAGGTCTGGCACTGTTTCTGCATGTGACACTGAAGCAGTTCCATCTGCATCGTCACATTGTGTTTCTGTGAAAGTTTCTTTGGTTCTGAGAAGGTTGCGACGGTTCCTTCTGAGCACGTGACCTTCCTCAGTCCTTACTTCATATGACCTTGGTCCGACCTCCTGGAGAACAGTAGCTTTTCGATTCCATGCATCCTGGTCTTGGATATGCATATAAAATGATGCCAAATGGCATTCTCAGGAATCTGTACCTCCCAAAAGGCGTGTTGAATGTGCAGTATCTTGAGCTCTCATCATCCAACTTGATTTGCCAGAATCCCTGTGCCGCATCTAGCTTTGAGAAGTAGTTGGCACCAGCCATCTCACTTGCAATTTCCTCCCGTTTTGGTATCTGGTAGTGCTCACGTTTTATGTTTCGATTTAAATCTCCAGGGTCCATGCATATTCTCAGGTCTTTGTTTTTGTTCTTTTTGTCCACGCACACCATTGAGTTTACCCACTCAGTCGGTTCTTCCACTTTTGTGATGACCTCTAACTGGCACATTCTTTCCAGTTCCTTCTTAAGGCGGTCCCGAAGTGGAGCTGGAACTCTCCTTGGTGCATGGATCACTGGTGTGGCATCCTCTTTGAGTTTGATTTTGTATGTGTATGGAAGGCATCCTAGTCCTTTGAAAATGTCCTGAAAACAATGCATAATGGACTCAACTGTCCCTGTGTGCACACTTGCTGCTTCTGAGCAGTTGATGTGGTAGACTCTCCTCACCAGGTTCAATTTCTTTGAGGTGACCCCACCAAGCAGTGACTCCCGGCCCTTAGGTACAACAGAGAACAGTACGTTGTAGCTTTTGTTCTTTACTGTCACTTTCAGACTGCACTGACCTTCGCTTTCTGTCTTTTCCGTTGTAATCTTTCAGTGGCACTGTTTTCTTGATTATTTTAGGCTTTTCTTTCATGGCTTTAATTTCTGTCATGCTGATCAAGTTTGCTTGTGCGCCTGTGTCAATCCTTAGCGCTACTAAAGCTCCATTAATTGGCAAGGACACAATCCATGTATCTTCATTTTCTGAGTGCCTTTGACTTTCCTCTATGATATCATTTTTTGCACCTTCACATGACACCATGCCGACAAAGAAAGTCTCACTTAGGTCTGTTTCTTCAATTAGCCTCACTGACTTGGGCTTGTCCTTTGACAAACACTGTCTTGCAAAAAGATTTTTTCCATTGCAATTCGAACATTTTTTGCCATAGGCAGGGCACTGCCGGGGCTCATGTCTGCTACCACAACGTTTGCAGGAGAATGCTGCATCATCTTTGTTTTTCTTTTGTGGAGCATTCGTTTTTATCTTCTTATTCTTGACTACAGCTACTTTGGCACTATCATGTACAGCCATGGCACTTGCTTCATTAAATGTCTTTGCGTGCTGTTGGGCTAATTCACTTGCATGACACAGTCTCTCTGCTCTCTGATGCTAAGCTTCGTCAGCTTAGCATCTCTTAACAGCCTCTCTCTTATCCTCTTATCATGGATTGCATAAACAATTTGATCGCGGATCATAGAGTCTTTCAGATCTCCAAAATCACATGACTGCGCTTTTAGTTTCAAATCAGTCACAAAGCAATCAAAAGTTTTGTTGTGCTGTTGCATCCGTGACCGGAACACATACCTTTCATACACAATGTTTTTCTGTGGCGAGCAATATGCACGGAATTTTTCCAGTATGGTGTCGTACTTATCTTTGTCCTCATCTTCGGCGAACTCAAACGTATTAAAGACTTCAATGGCTTGGGGACCCGCTACTGTAAGTAGCAACGCAATCTTCCTGGCGTCAGGTTTAGTGTCCAGTCCTATGGCAGCCATATACAACTCGAACCGCTGCTTAAAAGACCGCCAGTTGCTGTCCACGTTACCCACCAGTTTCAGTCCCTCCAGCGGCTTCAGAGTATCCATTTCGAGTTAAACTGAAGCTTGACAGAAAACGGTTTACTCCTGGTACCATGTGTTGTTTGTGTCTTCAAGAATGAGACATGGTTTAATCCACAGTGAGCTTATGCTCAAACTTTTAATGTAAGCCCGAACATCATACATGTCATGCAGCCCCTAGCTTCTCTTGTTCTCCGCTTCCTCAACACCAACATCCTCGATCTCTATGAAACTCGATGGTTCCCTCTGTTGGTCACATTGGGTATTACATTCCATATCAACACACTAACTAACGTCGTAACTAGCTTCTTGTTGTGTCTCGTCAAGTTTGTTAAGTTTAGTCATGTTCATGTGTTTTCATAGTCTTTCCAGTTTTATTTTGTAGTCACCTTTTCCCTCACTGTTAAACCCTGACTTCCTCCCTTTGTGTGTTTTCCCGCCTTTGTAACTGTCTGCCCCACCCGATTGCTTTCACCTGTTTCCACTCTCACATGGTATAAATAGTCCTTGTCTCTCTTTTGTCTTTGTCAGTTCGTCTTGTTCTGTAAGTCAGTGAGTATTGTCAAGTGTTGTAATTCAGAGTCCAAGGACTCATTTCCGGTTCACTTCCTGCTCTGTGTACACTGTTTGGTGCTGTAGCTCTGTCAGTGAACGCTAAATATAAATTAGTTTTACTCGTTACAGCGGTTATTTACCCGCTTAACATTTAAACGTAGACTAGTTCTACCTAAACACTCGGAGTTTCTCCTTCTTTTAGCGACCTTTCACTACTTTCAAAGTTTTTTCATACACGCTAGTTTCATTAGCATTAGCAGTTAGCTATGGCTTCTCCCTCTCCCTCTCCTCTGTCCTGCTCAGTGTGTCAGATGTTCAGTTATTCCTCTGCCTCCTTTAATGATAATGGTACCTGTATTAAGTATAGTTTATTTACTGCGCTGGAGGCGAGGCTTAGTGAGTTAGAGGAACGGTACCGCACCACGGAGATATCTTTAGCCGCTATAGTTAGCCAGCCCCGGTAGCCGGTGCGGTCCGACCGAAGGTAGCTTCTGTTAGATCTGTAGTTCCCCCGGTAGTTCCCGAGCAGCCGGGAAGACAGGGAGGCTGGGTGACTGAGCGAAGGAAGACTAAAACGGCGAAGCCCACAGGTCACCACCAACCCATTCACGTTTCTAATACATTTTCCCCACTCTGCGACACCCGCTGAGGAACCAACTCTGGTTATTGGCAGCTCCATAGTCAGAAACGTGAAGTTAGCGAAGCCAGCGGCCATAGTTAAATGTATCCCTGGGGCCAGAGCGGGCGACATTGAATCAAATTTAAAACTGCTGGCTAAAGATAAACGTAAATACAGTAAGATTGTTATCCACGTTGGCGGTAATGACACCCGTTTACGCCAATCGGAGGTCACTAAGATTAATGTGGAGTCGGTGTGTAATTATGCTAAGACAATGTCGGACACCGTAGTTTTCTCTGGACCCCTGCCCAATGTGACCAGTGATGACATGTATAGCCGCATGTCGTCATTCCACCGCTGGCTGTCGAGGTGGTGTCCAGAAAACGATGTGGGCTTCATTGATAACTGGAAGCCTTTTTGGGGAAAACCTGGTCTGATTGGGAGAGACGGCATCCATCCCACTTTGGATGGAGCGGCTCTCTTATCTAGAAATATGGCGAAGTTTATTTCTAAAACCTGTCAGTCCAGAGTTAGGACCAGGAAGCAGAGCTGCTGTCTTACACAATTCTCTGCGCTTTCTTTAGAACAGTCACCCACCCAAAACCCCATAGAGACTGTGTCTGTCCCCCGACCACCTAAACTATTTAAAGAAATAAAAACAAGAGGAGTTAAACATAAAAATCTAATAAAAATTAAAACTAATTCCTCAGTAGCACAAAATAAGAGAATGAAATGTGGGCTGTTAAATATCAGGTCACTGTCCTCTAAAGCTGTTTTAGTGAATGAATTAATATCAGATTATGATATTGATTTACTTTGTCTTACTGAGACCTGGTTGTCCCACAAGGAGTATGTTAGCCTAAATGAATCCACCCCCCCCAGTCATATTAATACTCACATTCCTCGAGGCACAGGCCGAGGAGGTGGAGTGGCAGCCATATATTATTCGAGCGTTTTAATGGACCCTAGACCTAAACTCAATTATAATTCATTTGAAAGCCTTGTTCTTAGTCTTTCTCACCCAAACTGGAAAACACTGCAGCCAGTTCTATTTGTTATAGTGTACCATGCTCCTGGACTGTACTCTGATTTTATATCTGAATTCTCAGAGTTTCTATCAAGTTTAGTCCTTAAATCAGATAAAGTAATTATTGTAGGTGATTTTAATATTCATGTGGATGTTGACAATGACAGCCTTAGTAATGCATTTATATCATTAATAGACTCAATTGGCTTCTGTCAGAGTGTAAATAAACCAACTCATTGTTTTAATCACACTCTTGACCTTGTTTTATCATATGGCATTGATATTGAACATTTAAGTCTTCCCACATAATCCTTTCCTATCTGACCATTATTTAATAACTTTTGAATTCATACTATTAGATTATAAGCCATTAGGCAAAACTTCCTACAGCAGATGTCTATCTGACAGTGCTGTAACTAAATTTAAGGAGGGGATTCCTTCAGTGTTTAATTCAATGCCATGTCTGAATTTAACAGAGTCCTATAACGACTTTAGTCCCTCTGAAATTGATAATCTTGTCGATAGTGCTACAGGCTCACTACGATCAACATTAGACTCTATCGCTCCTATAAAAAGGAAATTATTAAAACATAGGAGACTAGCACCTTGGTATAACCACCAAACCCGCCAGTTAAAACAAATAGCTAGGAAATCTGAAAGGAAATGGCGCTCTTCCAAATTATCAGAATATCGCTCAAATTGGCAAGATAATCTTAAAATGTATAGAAAGGCCCTCCGTAATGCCAGAGGAGCCTATTACTCAGCACTAATAGAAGAAAATAAGAATAACCCTAGGTTCCTCTTCAGCACTGTAGCCAGGCTGACAGAGAGTCACCGCTCTATTGAGCCACATATCCCCATAAACTTAAGTAGCAATGACTTCATGAGCTTCTTCTATAATAAAATTATTACTATTAGAGAAAAAATGAATCACCAACTGCCATCAACAGTTATCAGTGGCTCTCCAAGTTCAGGGACTTCTGTCAATGTAAACTTAGATATATATTTAGACTGTTTTTCTGCTATTGATCTTCATCAGTTAACTTCAATCATTTCTTCATCGAAGCCATCAACCTGTCTATTAGACCCGATCCCAACTAGGCTGCTTAAAGAAGTTGTTCCCTTAATTGGCACTTCTTTACTGGATATGATTAATCTTTCTTTATTATCAGGATATGTACCACAGTCCTTTAAAGTAGCTGTAATTAAACCCCTTCTTAAAAAGTCCACTCTTGACCCAGGGGTTTTAGCCAACTATAGACCGATTTCTAACCTCCCCTTCCTCTCTAAGATTCTGGAGAAAGTAGTAGCCAAAGAGTTGTGTGAATTTCTACATAACAATAGTTTATTTGAGGATTTTCAGTCAGGATTTAGAGTTCATCATAGCACAGAGACAGCTCTGGTTAAAGTTAATAATGACCTTCTGACTGCTTCTGACAATGGACTTGTCTCTGTACTTGTATTATTAGATCTTAGTGCTGCATTTGACACCATTGACCATAATATTCTTTTGGAGAGACTTGAGCATCAAATTGGCATTAAAGGAACCGCACTAAACTGGTTTAAGTCATATTTATCAGATTGCTCGCACTTTGTACATGTTAACGATGAATCTTCAATAAATACTACAGTTAGTCATGGAGTTCCACAAGGTTCTGTACTTGGACCAATACTATTTACTTTATATATGCTCCCTTTAGGCAACATTATTAGGAATCACTCCATTAACTTTCACTGTTATGCAGATGATACGCAGTTATATCTATCAATCAAGCCCAATGAAATTAATCAATTATCTAAATTACAAACATGTCTTAAGGACATAAAATCCTGGATGACCTGCAATTTTCTGATGTTAAACTCAGAAAAAAACAAAATTCTTGTTCTTGGCCCCAAAAACCTTAGAGACTCACTGTCTAAAGATATAGCTACTCTAGATGGCATTAACTTGGCCTCTAGCACCACTGTCAGGAATCTTGGAGTTATCTTTGATCAGGATTTGTCATTTAACTCCCAAATAAAGCAGACCTCTAGGACTGCCTTCTTTCATTTACGTAATATTAGAAAAATTAGACACATCCTATCACAGACAGATGCAGAAAAACTAATCCATGCATTTGTTACTTCAAGGCTGGATTACTGCAACTCTTTATTATCAGGTTGCCCCAATAAGTCCATTAAAACACTCCAATTAATTCAGAACGCTGCAGCACGAGTACTGACAGGAACTAGAAAAAGAGATCACATCTCTCCTGTACTAGCTTCTCTGCATTGGCTCCCTGTAAATTTTAGAATAGAATTTAAAATCCTCCTCCTCACCTATAAAGCTCTTCATGTTCAGGCTCCTTCATATCTTAAAGAGCTCATAGTACCCTATTACCCCTCTAGAACACTACGTTCTCTGAATGCTGGGCTACTTGTGGTTCCTATAGTCTCTAAAAGTAGAACAGGAGCCAGAGCCTTCAGTTACCAAGCTCCTCTCTTGTGGAACCAGCTTCCAGTTGTGGTTCGGGAGGCAGACACCCTCACCACATTCAAGAGTAGGCTTAAGACATTCCTCTTTGATAAAGCTTATAGTTAGGGCTGGATCAGGTGAGTCCTGAACCATCCCTTAGTTATGCTGCTATAGGCCTAGACTATCGGGGGATTTCCCATGGATGCACTGAGCTCCTCCCTTCCTCCCTTCCTCTCTCTTTCTGCACTCATTCATGTCCCATTAATGCATGTTACTAACTTCACTTCTTCCCCGAAGTTCTTGTGCTTTCTCGTCTCGCAGGTTCTTGTCAATCCTGGTGGAGCCTCCTGCCATGGTCCTGCTAGATTGCCATTGCTAATACTGTTGTTGCTGTGCACCTGTCTGTCTCTACCTCTCTCTCTCTCTCTCTCTCTCTCTCTCTCACCCTTTCTCTCTCACCCCAACTGGTCGTGACAGACGACCACCCACCTAGAGCCGGAGGATCTGTCCTAGGTTTCTGCCTTTTAACAGGCAGTTTTTCCTTGCCCTTGTCGCCAAGTGCTTGCTCATGGTGGTACTGTTGGGTCTCTGTAATTAATGTTTTAAAGAGTTCGGTCTAGACCTGCTCTATTTAAAAAGTGTCCTGAGATAACTTCTGCTATGAATTGGCGCTTTACAAATAAAATTGAATTGAATTGAATTGAAAAAGTTATTCCATGTACCTATCAAAGTTAGACTTTTGTTTGCATTTTTTGAAACCCTCCTTGTGAGTGACTTTTGTTTGTATTTTTTAAAATCCTCCTAGAGAGCGCCTTTTGTTGTGTCAGAGGTCGTGACAGAACGAACTGACCAACTATGGACTCAGCCGACTCAAAGAAACTCCAAACCACCCTCTCAGCACAGGGCACAAAGATCCATATGCACGAGGCACAGCTGAGAACAGTCAGCCATGGCGTGAAGGAGATAACCGAGCGTCAGGAGGGTTTTCCAGCTTCCGTCACCTGCCAAATGAACCACCTCGCAGTGCAACTACGCCAAGTCCTCACTCACCTGGGGACGGCACAATCAGCGACACCACCTGTGGAGAATCCTGTGGTTGCACCAACCACTAACCAGACGGCTCCCATGTCTCTACGTTTGGCCTCCCCGGAGAAGTTTTCAGGGGACTCAGGTGACTGTAGAACTTTCTTAGTTCAGTGCGATCTGCACTTCAAACTCAACCCTGCAGCTTTTGTGTCAGACCAGGCTAAAGTGGCATTCATGGTGTCTCATTTACTGGCAGAGCTGCTGCTTGGGCCCTGCTGAATGGTCCAGGGACTCCAATATCTGCCAGTCACTCACTGTTTTTCGAGATGCCATGAGCAAGATATTTGATCACTCCTCACCTGCCAGAGAAGCCTTTCGGGCCCTCATGCAGATCAAGCAGCACCATCGCCAAGTCATTGATTATGACATAGAGTTCCGCACAGTAGCCGCAGATAGCGGGTGGAACACACCAGCTTTAATAGACGCTTTTATGAATGGACTCTCAGAACCCATCAAAGATCATTTAGCCCCTTTGGAGCTTACCCAGGATCTTGAGGCCATCATAGCCATGTCAATTTGTGTGGCCAACAGACTCAGAGAGAGGAGAAGAGAGCGACAATGGACAGCAATTTCTATGGCTATTCAACCTTCCACGACCTCTTCGTTCTCCAATTCGACAGGATCCGGGAAGACGGAGCCATCACAAAGGTCAGAGGAGCCGATGCAGCTGGGGAGAACAAAGATCTCTCCAGAGGAGAGACAACGGCGTCTGCAGGTGGGTTGCTGCTTCTGTTGTGTACAGCTGGGCCACCAACTGGCTGTCTGTCCAGGAAAAGGTCGAGTTAACCAGCCAAGAGGAGGGTGCTGGTGAGCTGGTATGTCTCTGCCTTTCCTCCTCGATCACTGACCCAGGTAAAACTCTCCATAAATGATCAGTCTCTAACTCAGGGGGCTTTAATTGACTCCGGGGCAGACGAGAGTCTCATGAACTGGACTCTAGCCCAACAGAACCAGATTAAGACTATTCCTCTGTCACATCCTGTTAATGCCAGTGCTTTGGATGGACGATTATTGTTTAAAGTTACACATTGCACCGAACCCATACAGGTAACATTAAACCACAACCAAACAGAAGTTATGCAATTTCATTTGATTCAGCACAGCATCCACTGATTTTGGGCTATCCGTGGCTTAAAAAACATAATACTCATATTGACTGGTGCTCCGGCAAAATTAAGGGGTGGGGAGAGGACTGTGAACACTCATGTAAAGTGAACTGTGTGGCTAACAATAACTTTTCAGAGGTTCTGAGGACGGAACTCAGCGTTGGTAATGACTCTGACTACCCCAACTTGTCAAAAGTACCTTTAAGTTATCAAGACTTAAAAGAAGCTTTCAATAAGACAAAAGCCATGTCACTTCCTCCCCATCGACCTTTCGCCTGTGCTATTGACCTGCTACCCGGCGCACCCATCCCCAAGGGGCGCCTCTACTCCATCTCTGGGCCAGAGAGAGCAGCCATGGACGAATACATCACCTCCTCACTAAAGGCTGGAATAATCCGTCCATCCTCCTCTCCAGCTGGTGTAGGTTTCTTTTTTGTGGGGAAGAAGGATGGTTCACTGCGGCCATGCATTGACTACAGTCCTTAAAACGACATAACAGCTAAGAACCGGTACCCTCTCCCATTAATCTCATCTGCTTTTGAACTGCTCCAAAAAGCCCAAATTTTCACTAAACTAGATCCTCGAAACACTTACCATCTCATCAGAATAAGGGAAGGAGATGGAATGGAAGGAGGGGAAGACGGGATTTAACACCCCAACTGGACATTATGAGTATTTGGTCATTCCTTTTGGACTATGCAATGCCCCTGCAGTGTTTCAGACATTGGTTAATGATGTGTTGCTGGAGTTTTTGAATGTCTTTGTGTTTGTGTAACTGGACGATATCTTGATTTTCTCCCCAGATATTGAGACTCATGCCATCCTTGTTCGACAAATCCTTCGAAAGCTGTTGGAAAATCAACTATACATCAAGGCTGAGAAATGTGAGTTCCATGCAACCACTGTCAGTTTCTTGGGCTACATCGTCTCAGCAAACCAGGTGCAAATGGACCCGGCTAAGGTCATTGCTGTGGACAGCTGGAAAAAGGTACAGCAATTCCTGGGGTTTGCCAACTTTTACAGAAAGTTTATATGTGACTTCAGTTCTGTAGCAGCACCCTTGCATGCACTCACCTCTTCCAAGGTACCTTTTCAATGGACCCCCCCCCCCCAGGCTGAAAAGGCTTTTCAAGCCCTCAAGGAAAGGTTTACCACAGCACAGGTACTCACAGTTCCTGACCCCCAACGGCAGTTTGTGGTGGAGGTTGATGCATCCAACGAGGGCATTGGGGCAGTGTTGTCCCAGAGGTCCGCCAAGGACAAAAGGATGCACCCCTGTGCCTATCTGTCACGTAAGTTGAGCCCTGCGGAAAGAAATTATGATGTAGGTGTGGTATATTAAGTAGCGATGATGTAAAGATGTGTTGAAGAGATTATAACACAATTAGATTATTCAAAATGTACAGTGGGTAAGCAAAGTATTCAGACCCCTTTAAATTTTTCACTCTTTGTTGCAACCATTTGCTAAAATCAAAAAAGTTCATTTTATTTCTCATTAATGTACACTCAGCACCCCATCTTTACAGAAAAAAACAGAAATGTAGAAATTTTTGCAAATTTATTAAAAAAGAAACTGAAATATCACATGGTCAGTATTCAGACCCTTTGCTGTGACACTCATATTTAACTCACATGGTGTCCATTTCTTCTGATCCTCCTTGAGATGGTTCTGCTCCTTCATTGGAGTCCAGCTGTGTTTAATTAAACTGATTGGACTTGATTAGGAAAGGCACACACCTGTCTATATAAGACCTTACAGCTCACAGTGCATGTCAGAGCAAATGAGAATCATGAGGTCGAAGGAACTGCCCAAGAAACTCAGAGACAGAATTGTGGCAAGGCACAGATCTGGCCAAGGTTACATAAGAATTTCTGCAGCACTCAAGGTTCCTAAGAGCACAGTGGCCTCCATACTCCTTAAATGGAAGAAGTTTGGGACAACCAGAACTCTTCCTAGACCTGGCCGTCCAGCCAAACTGAGCAATCGTGGGAGAAGAGCCTTGGTAAGAGAGGTAAAGAAGACCCCAAAGATCACTGTGTCTGAGCTCCAGAGATGCAGTAGGGAGATGGGAGAAAGTTCCACGAAGTCAACTATCACTGCAGCCCTCCACCAGTCGGGGCTTTATGGCAGAGTGGCCAGACGGAAGCCTCTCCTCAGTGCAAGACATATGAAAGCCTGCATAGAGTTTGCCAAAAAACACATGTAGGACTCCCAGACTATGAGAAATAAGATTCTCTGGTCTGATGAGACCAAGATTGAACTTTTTGGCGTTAATTCTAAGCGGTATGTGTGGAGAAAACCAGGCACTGCTCATCACCTGCCCAATGCAATCCCAACAGAGAAACATGGTGGTGGCAGCATCATGCTATGGGGGTGTTTTTCAGCTGCAGGGACAGGACGACTGGTTGCAATTGAAGGAAATGAATGAATGCGGCCAAGTACAGAGATATCCTGGAAGACAACCTCTTCCAGAGTGCTCAGGACCTCAGACTGGGCCGAAGGTTCACCTTCCAACAAGACAATGACCCTAAGCACACAGCTAAAATAACAAAGAAGTGGCTTCAAAACAACTCTGTGATCATTCTTGACTGGCCCAGCCAGAGCCCTGACCTAAACCCAATTGAGCATCTCTGGAGAGACCTGAAAATGGCTGTCCACCAACGTTCACCATCCAACCTGACAGAACTGGAGAAGATCTGCAAGGAAGAATGGCAGAGGATCCCCAAATCCAGGTGTGAAAAACTCGTTGCATCATTCCCAAGAAGACTCATGGCTGTAGTAGCTCAAAAGGGTGCTGTAGCACGCCGTGCTACAGACGGGGTTCCCCAGCACACAAAAACTCCCGGACCAGACTGTCGGTTCACGTAACTCTTTATTTGATGCACAAAGTGCAGCTGTTTCGCTGCTCGGCGGCTTCCGCTCAGAGTCCTGTCTTTCAGCGCGTGTGTGTCTCCCGGATCCAGCACACTACTGCCAAGATAAAAGGTAGAGTCATCAGACAATCATTGAGGTAATCAACTCACCTGGTGCCACTCTCCCAGGCCTTCCCCACACCTCTCCCTCCTGCAGCTGAGCGCAAACCACGCCCACCTCCACATACCCCCACCGCTCGATTTAGGCCGGGGCGCCATCCGGCCTAACCTACTCCCCCCTCCCCCCTCCCCATAGGAGTGGGAGAGAAAGTCGGCCACGGCCATCTGCGCCCCCAGTCTATGGACCACCCTGAATTTAAACGGCTGTAAGGCCAGATACCACCAAGTGATCCGGGCGTTGGCATCTTTCATGCGGTGGAGCCACTGGAGGGGGGCATGGTCCGAACAGAGGGTGAACGAGCACCCCAGCAGGTAATAACACAGAGCCTCGACCGCCCACCGGATCGCCAAGCACTCCTTCTCGATCGTGCTATACCGAGACTCCCTCTCCGACAGCTTCCGGCTGATGTATAACACCGGGCGGTCGACACCCTGCACCTGCTGGGACAGAACGGCCCCCAGCCCTCTGTTCGAAGCGTCAGTCTGCAGGATAAAGGGGAGAGAGAAGTTAGGTGTGTGAAGAAGAGGCTTCCCACAGAGGGTTTGTTTTACCTTCTCAAACGCCAGCTGACACTGCTCCGTCCACTGGACCGGATCTGAGGCACCCTTTCGGGTGAGGTCGGTCAGGGGGCTGGTCAAGTCTGCAAAGTGCGGAATGAACCGCCGGTAATAACCTGCCAGCCCCAGGAACCGCCTCACCTCCTTTTTGGTCTTGGGCCGTGGGTTGGCTGCAATTGCTGCTGTCTTGTCTACCTGAGGACGCACCTGCCCACTGCCCAAGTGGTACCCCAGATACCGTACCTCCCTCCGTCCAACTGCACACTTCTTCGGGTTGGCAGTGAGCCCCGCCTGCCTCAGTGACTCGAGCACCGCCGCCACACTCTGCACATGCTCCCGCCAGCTGTTACTATGGATGATAACGTCATCCAAGTAGGCGGCCGCATACGCAGAGTGCGGACGCAGGACCCGGTCCATGAGACGCTGGAAACTGGCTGGGGCGCCAAACAACCCGAAAGGAAGTGTGACAAATTGGTACAATCCATACGGAGTGGAGAAGGCCGTTTTTTCCTTAGACTCTGGAGACAAGGGAATCTGCCAATAGCCCTTGGTTAAATCCAGTGTCGTGAAAAAGCGAGCAGTGCCTAACCGATCCAGGAGTTCGTCGACCCGAGGCATCGGATAAGCATCAAACCGTGACACATCATTCATCTTGCGATAGTCCACACAGAACCGAATAGACCCATCCTTCTTAAGTACCAGAACAATGGGGCTACACCAGGCACTGTTGGACTCTTCTATTACCCCCATCTCCAGTATGGCCTTCAATTCCTTCTGAACCACCTTTCTTTTGTGTTCAGGTAACCGATAGGGCCGTGAACGCACTGTCACGCCCGGGTGAGTCTCAACGTGATGCTGTATGAGATTTGTGCGTCCTGGCAGGGGGGAGAACACATCAGCAAAACGCTGTTGCAACGCGGCAACGTCTGCTCTCTGGGACGGTGTGAGATGGTCATCACAATGGAGTGAGGCAGGATTGGTAGAATTTGGGACCTCAGGCCCCAACTCATCTCTCTCTTTCACCGTGGTCACCAGAGAAACAGGCTCCGCCTCTCTCCACGCTTTAAGGAGATTAAGATGGTAAATCTGTGCTGCACCTCCCCTGTCAGAACGCCCAACCTCATAATCGACATCACCCACTCGCCGTGTGACCACAAAGGGCCCTTGCCACTTGGCGAGTAATTTAGAGCTGGAAGAAGGGAGTAATACAAGTACTTTATCTCCCGGTGCAAATTGTCTGAGCCTAGTTCCTCTGTTGTACAGGCGCTGTTGACGCTCCTGGGCCCTGAGCAAATTCTCCCGTGACAACCGGCCCAATGTGTGGAGTTTTGCTCTCAGGTCCAGGACGTACTGAACCTCATTTTTACTTGGGCTCGGACCTTCCTCCCAGCTTTCTTTAACAAGGTCCAGAACCCCCCGTGGTGTCCTGCCAAACAGCAGTTCAAAGGGAGAAAATCCCGTTGAGGCCTGGGGCACCTCACGCACTGCAAACAACAGAGGATCTAGCCACCTATCCCAATTACGGCCGTCATCGTGCGCAAACCTACGGATCATGGACTTCAGGGTTTTGTTCAGACGCTCGACAAGGCCGTCGGTCTGAGGGTGGTACACACTAGTCCGAATTGACCTGATGCCCAATAACCCATAAAGTTCCCGGAGTGTACGTGACATAAACGAGGTGCCCTGGTCCGTTAGGATTTCTTTTGGGATCCCAACTCGGGAGATGACCTGGAACAGTGCCTGTGCCACACTCTTTGCAGAGATTGTGCGCAGAGGCACTGCTTCCGGATATCGAGTTGCATAATCCACTAGGACTAATACAAAACGATATCCTTGTGCGCTCCGGTGAAATGGCCCGATGAGGTCCATGCCAATACGCTCAAATGGAACCTCCATGAGTGGTAATGGGCGCAAAGGCGCTCTCGGGATGGCCGGTTGGTTAATCAACTGACATTCCGGGCAAGACGCACACCAGCGGCGTACATCTGCCCTAATGCCAGGCCAATAGAATCGGGCCATTATCCGGTTAAGTGTTTTCTCATACCCCATATGCCCCGCCATTGGGTTATAATGAGCCGCCTGGAAAACTGTTTCCCGGCGGCTTTCCGGCACCAACAACTGGGTGATTTCCTCTGCTGACTGAGTGTCACGACTCACTCTGTATAACCTGTCCCTAACCAATGCAAAATGCGGATATGTCTGCGCTGCGTCAGGGTGCACCAACTGACCATCAATTTTTATCACTTGGTCAAAGGCAAAGCGTAGAGTATTGTCGCGAGACTGCTCGAGTGGAAAATCTTCCGTGGAGCGCAACATGGGGACCTGTGGAGCCTCTGGCGGAGGCACCACAGATCCCCCCTCCCCCTCTGCAGCGTTGGACAACCTTGCGTCACCACTGAGCACAGCGCACATATCCCATGTCCCTACCGGCCGTGAACGCACCCCCGCACACTGCCCCACTAATCGATTAAACCCAGGCCAATCCGTGCCCAAAATCAGGGGGTGCGTCAGGCGGGAACTAACCGCAGCCTTAACAATATGCTTTTTACCCTTATATCTAATTTCCACGGGTACAACCAGGTATCTGTGAATATCCCCATGTACACATCTAATGTCCACCCACGATGCCTCTACCAAAGCCCCGGGTCGAACCAGGTGCTGATGAATTATAGACTGCGTGCAGCCCGAATCCACCATTGCCTGATGTATACCCCCTTGGATCCTTACCGGGACGCTGTATGTCCCTCCTGGACCGGGGGAGGGTGTTGGTGGGCCAGCAACCCGGATCACCTGTCCGACCTCCATGAGAGGGCACTCCCTGCGGAAATGCCCGGGCTGCCCGCACCGCCAACACTCCTGCCCTGACGCCTGAGGAACCCCCTGTGGGCCGAGAGCGGCACCCGTACCGACTGGACCCTGGGAAGGAGAGAGAGAAGAGGGTTGGTTACTGCGTGGCAGAGGGAGAGGCCGGGCAACAGTTTCCAGCCGGGATCTGCCCCAGCATCTCTCCCAGCAGTGTGACCAGCTGTGATGGCTGCTCCGTAGGCGGCTGCGGGACCGGCTGCGGAGGCGGCTGCTGTGGAGGCTGCTGCATGGGCGGTTGTGGATGGGACATTTCCGTGTGCTGCCCCGCGTTGGGCGCCAGTGTAGCACGCCGTGCTACAGACGGGGTTCCCCAGCACACAAAAACTCCCGGACCAGACTGTCGGTTCACGTAACTCTTTATTTGATGCACAAAGTGCAGCTGTATCGCTGCTCGGCGGCTTCCGCTCAGAGTCCTGTCTTTCGGCGCGTGTGTGTCTCCCGGATCCAGCACACTACTGCCAAGATAAAAGGTAGAGTCATCAGACAATCATTGGCAGGTGAGGTAATCAACTCACCTGGTGCCACTCTCCCAGGCCTTCCCCACACCTCTCCCTCCTGCAGCTGAGCGCAAACCACGCCCACCTCCACAGGTGCTTCTACTCAATAATGAGCAAAGGGTCTGAATACTTATGACCATGTGATATTTCAGTTTTTCTTTTTTAATAAATTTGCAAAAATTTATACATTTCTGTTTTTTTTGCTGTCAAGATGGGGTGCTGAGTGTACATTAATGAGAAATAAAATGAACTTTTTTGATTTTAGCAAATGGCTGCAATAAAACAAAGAGTGAAAAATGTAAAGGGGTCTGAATACTTTCCTACCCATCAATTCTCCTTCTAGCATTACTTCCTTATCTCCGTCTACATCAGTCATATTTAACAAAGGCATCTGAGTGTGTTCTCCAGGCATCACAACTCCAACCCATCTCAATATCATAGCCTTCGCAAAAGTCAACAGCAGTGTACAGAAACAAAACATCACACACAGTGATAAAAGAACCGCTAATAGAATCTGAACCAACACTGCTCCAAATGGTCCTAATTTATCCTGCAACCAAGCATTTGCAGACCCTCCAGCTCCTTCCGAATGACCAAACGCATCCCTTATATTCCTCAATGCATCTATAACACTAGTGATATTATCAGAACTATCGGGAATATAACAAGCATCCCCCGTCAAGTTCAAAGCCACACATAGGCCACCTTGTTTGGCTAAAATATAGTCAAGAGCCATGTCATGTTTCAACAACGTCAGTCTGTGACTTTTGAGTTTTTGACAAATATTCAAACCCTCATATAGTCTCATTCGCAAAACTCTGCAAAGTGTAGGTAATGTTATCAATGTGATCTGCCAAAAATGTCACACCATACCATGGGAATAATCCTATACCCCACTTCTCTCCTATACTTATCCTCCAATGGTAGGACTCCAAATTGTGAAATTGTGCCATTTCCCTTTTCACCCTATTTACAGAAATAGGATCAGATTGAACTCCATCAGGTGTGTCTCCCCTCTAGATGGTAAAAACCTCACGTGGGAGCTTCAACGTTGCCATGTAACAACATCCCATCCACCCATAGATAGAAATATATATGCCTTATCACCGCAAACCTACCAAATATCTTGAAAATTCCCTATAGTCACATTATCAGGCAAAAGCTGATCTCTCACCATCACAGTTCTGCTCGGTTTACGAGATGGTACATAGAAAGTTACTTTATACATCTTATCACTAGCCTTACGTTCATGCTTATCCAAGGTCATCAAATAATCATCACAATCTGATATTCCCCTAAACATCCCAATTACACCATGAGTGTCATTCGAACAAAAGCAAACTTCTGCTTGTACAGTTTTCACTTCCACTGAACCAGGAACTCCCACAATATTTTCTCTTTGATTAGTTCTGTCTATAGTTGGCAGATCCATCATCCAAGCGCACTCTCTCTTAGGTTTATACAAATGCACTGACACAGCCATCCAAGTGTCCAGCGCTGATTCTTGCTGATACTTCAACCATGATAAAGCAGTATATTGACATTTGTCAAATAAATGTTCAAGAATTATCTCTATAATTGACGGCCATGTGCAAGTTGATGGAATCCTTGTCTGTAGAGGATCTCATCTCCACAGCCTCACTTAGAGGATTCCTAGCAGTTGTAAATTTAGAAATTATCCATATGGTCATTATAGATTTTAAACCAACTGAAGTCATAGAAGAAGTTGATACACTCATGCAATCAGTCACTCACAAAACTAGAACAGTGGATGCTATCTTTTCACTCTCCACTCAAGGGGTTGTTGCTATTGCGATTCGCTCTTAAGCAGCCGCCTGTATTTGAACATCATTCAAATCTGTCGCCACAAGTGTTGTTTTGCGTGTTACATGCCCTTCCATACAGTAATTGTGCTCTGGCATGTACTGAATGAGTTCAGGACCTGCATGAGATAGATGATATTCAGTAAATAAAAAAAAGGTTTGTGTGTTTCTATTCATATCTTATCTTAAACATTATTGCACAAATAATTTAGGGCCAGATACTTAATATGGTAAATAAATGTAAATAGCAAATTTTAAATATTAAATTATTCCTGTTATATAGAAGGTTCTCCTTTCCAACTGTGACCTCTATGGACTCCTCTTTAAATATCGGTATGGAACAACAAATATGACTCTTCTTCGTATTTGAACAAAAAGGCACCCTAAATGCCTGACTGCATCTAGACTGCTTAAATAATCTGCACACACCACACAATAACAAGACAGACGGTTCATATTTAAGGTTTTAATTATAAAGTGTTTAAATGTGAAACTGACAGAACATTGTAACAGATCAGTTTAAACTTTATATATTCCCTGTGTTCCTGTGTGACCAACAGCAGACGGAGGACAAGAAGTGATTTTATACATTGGAATCACAAACTCTACAATCTACATTTTTTATGGTTAACTGAGAAACCACAAGGAGCTTTTATCAAGGACCAAAAGTTATTGTTCATAAGGGGAAAAATGCAAGAAGTTGACAGAGAAACCTGATAAAAAAAGGTCTTATGTGAACAGGGCAGCAGCTATATTGTGTATATATATAGTGTATGCTATTTTTAGAATATTTTCCATCTCAGTTGTCAGGTGCTGTGAATGAGTGTATCAGTACTGATATATATATATATGTTATCTGTGTAACCACCACCCACCTAGAACATTCAGGAACATCAGTAAATTGTTGATTTTTATTAAATTGCAATTCAATTCAATTTTATTTTATTTGTATGGCGCCAATTCATAACAGAAGTTATCTCAGGACACTTTTCAAATAGAGTAGATCTAGACCAAACTCCTTAATCTAAAAGGTTTGTTTAAGAGACAAACTTTAGCAAATGGGGTGAAATCAAAAGTGTAGTCAAAAGTCAGATATGAGTCTTCTTTCTCAGAAGACAGTGATCTGCTCTTCCTCTTCCTCTCTTTGCTCTCCCTCAGGCGTCTGCAGAGAAACAACTCAGTTCAGTTTAAATGTTTCCCAGAAGTATCTGCTAGTTCTCAACTGCCGTCATCCAACGAACCGGATCACCTCCCAGAACCTTTAACGAACCAGGGTCTGTTCTCTGCGCCTGATTGGCTGTTCCTTAACGAGCTAATTAAGCTGAGCCAGTAACTATACTGTTCAGAACAAAGGTGATTGGATGTAACAGGTCAGCTGGTAGCTGATCAGATTATCCATCAATCTGCTGATCAATAAGCTGATGAGTGTCCAAATAATTAAAAGGTAACATATACTTTATTGTTTTATACCAACAGGAAGTGATGCTTTCTGATGAACCTTTTGTTTACAGTTGATCAGTCTTATTTTTTCAATATTTTGTTAATCAATATTTAACTCTTTATCCTGTGATATAATAACACTAACAGGTTATGTTATCAATATCATATAAAATTAAATTAAATACAAACACAACTTCAATATTGTCTCAAATAATCAATAATCAATCAAGATAAACTCCACATGGGAAAAACAAAAGCCTGATACCTGAATATAAAACATACTGCAGGATTACAGGTGAGTCACAGGTGAGTTACAGATATGTTACAGGTGAGTTGGTGAGTCACAGGTGAGTTACAGGTGAGTTAACAGGTGAGTCAGAGGTGAGTTACAGATATGTTACAGGTGAGTTGGTGAGTCACAGGTGAGTCACAGGTGAGTTACAGATATGTTACAGGTGAGTTGGTGAGTCACAGGTGAGTCAGAGGTGAGTTACAGATATGTTACAGGTGAGTTGGTGAGTCACAGGTGAGTTACAGATGAGTTACAGGTGAGTCACAGGTGAGTTACAGATGAGTTACAGATATGTTACAGATATGTTACAGATGAGTTACAGGTGAGTCACAGGTGAGTTAACAGGTGAGTTGGGGAGTTAAAGATATATTTTACAGGTGAGTTATAAGTGAGTGATAAAGACGTGACGGGTGAGTTATAAATGTGTTACAGGTGAGTTATAGAGTTACAGGTATATATAACAGTCAGTGTGTGCTTTGTGACACATTTACCAGAAACAACAGTGTGTGGTGGATGATGAACTCTCTGGTGAGTCTGAGAAGATCCTGGTTCAGAGTCTGAAACAGAGTTGGGACCAGAACCACAGCCAGATTGTGAGCTGACATCTTGTTCACCTGAGAGAACACCTGGACCCTGAGGAGGAACCAGATCTGGAGTTAGCCTGCAGAGTTCAGATCTAACAGTCGGGTTTATGTCTGCACTGTGAGGAGGAGATACAACTGCAACTGCCAACAGCAGACACACTGCAACTGCCAACAGTGGACACACTGTTATTGCCAACAGTGGACACACTACAACTGCCAACAGCGGACACACTACAATTCAATTTCCCCAAATCCCACAAATATGACGGAGGACACGACCTCATTGTTTATTATCAGCTCACTGACTCCCTCTGCTGGACAGAGGTTGGTACTACAGGTACAATACTATGTGTGTGTGTGTGTGTGTGTGTGTGTGTGTGTGTGTGTGTGTGTGTGTGTGTGTTTGCGCGCGTTACATGTAGAAGTGTCCAAACAGGGCGTTCAGTGTTGCTCGGTTGTCGTCAGGAAGTTGCCGTAGCAACCGTCGGTAGGCTGAAAACCTGGAGCGCTCGTCTGAAATCACTGAGAGACAAAAAGGACTGTTGACACAGATTATACACATTATTACTGTACAGGTATCTGACCGAGCTGCAGGTACTTTTGTTACAAATACTAGTACTGCAGACGATCCTGTGATTCAGACCATTGATCTGCAGCAGTGCTACAGCCACTGCTGTCGCTCTCTGTCGGGGTGAGACAGGAGTACTACCTGTATTTGTACTAACACTGCTGTTGCTCTCTGTCGGGGTGAGACAGGAGTATTACCTGTACTTGTACTAACCTGCGGCGTGCAGCCACTGCTGTTGCTCTCTGTCGGGAATCAGACTCTCCTGCTGGCGGACATATTGTTTAAGGGCGGAGCAGGAATCCAACACACCCTGCTCATCACTATCCAGAGGGGCGGAGCTAGGTGATGTCATCAGAGCCTCCACTAGTCGGTTCACTTTAACAGCAAGACCACAGCGCCGGTACACACCCTCCACCTTCAGACCTGTGAGACAGACAGACAGACAGAGTCAGACAGTCCCATAATGCTTTGCAGAACGTATGCATATAAACCAGAAACCGACCATGGATGGTGATGTGGGAGATGCAGCGTTCGATGGCGGGCGGTACCGAACCCCTCGACCTCACATCCATTACCGGATACAGAGACTGACGAGCTGCACTGTGATTGGCTGCAGGAGGACGCTGTGGAGCTGCTCTCTGATTGGTCAGAGCTCTCTGCAGGTGGTTGAACCAGGACTGACAGCTACGCTGCTCTTCGAAACGCAACAACACACACCTGATGAGAAAAACATCAAGATGTACCCTGTGATGTCACGTATACCTGTGGTGAGCTCAGCCAATCAGAAGTCAGGAAATAGTAGAAGTAAACATATTCTGTAGTTTTGTAGTTGATTTAATAAAATATAGCTGTATATTTGTCTTCACATTTGAATATTTTTTATTTTATTTTTTTATTATTTTATTAAGTATTTTTTTGGGCTTTAATTGCCTTTATGATAGAGACAGCTGAAGACAGACAGGAACGGGGGGCAGAGAGAGGGGATGACAAGCAGCAAGGCTCTGCCCACTGAGCTAACCGGGCGCCCAACATTTGAATATTTTTATTAGCAGTTTAATAGAAATAGAAAAATAAATGTGTGTTGCTCACCTGTCTGCAGTCACCAAGGTGATGATGTTCTCAGATGAATGCATTTCTGAAAGACAAATTAAAACCAGATTTAATGATCAAGACAGTTCATAGGTTTCATTTTCATTTTCTATCTGTGTAATTTGAAATAGATTTTATTACTTATTATAGACATTTGCTTCAAATTTTAACTTTACACTTCACTGAGGCATCATTACTAAAAAGAATAAAGAAAGAATAGAAAAGAGGCTTATACAGGTGTCTTTATGAGGTCTAAAAAAAGAAAAAGACTGTTACCATGGCGACTGAGCGTGCTCAGTTCCATCCTCAGGCTCTGTTGTGTGTGTCTGTGGACGGGATAAACGCTGACTCCGTCCTCCCACAGCAGCAACCAGGCGTCAGAATGACTCGAGGCTCCGCCCACCTCCACCACACACACTTTACTGACTGCTGAAGCCCCGCCCACCTCGGCATAAGACACACCCCCTGGCAGAATCACCTTCAAACATGAACACAGGTTATATTGATAAGTAGTACATAAATATGGTTATGATTATCAATCATATTGGTTTTACATTGTTACATCGATACGTGTAAATGTTTAATTTCCCAAATGAAGTCTGCTCTGAATCCAGTGAAACTAACTGGAGGTCTACAGAGTCAGGGTCTTTGTGGACTTGAATTGTGGATTTGGACTGAATGTCTAACCCAAAACCTGAACCCTAAAACCAGACCTGAGTCTTCAAACAGACTCAACACAGAGATAGAAACACGCTCTGCTTTACCTTCAGTATATAGACCAGGTGACTCAGCAGCTCGTCCTGGTTGTCAGCAGCACAGATCAGCTGATCACTCAACGTCACCATCTCAAACTCATGAGCTGGTCTGAAAACACACATATGAATGGGGAATGAAGTCCTTGTATCAGAATCAGAATCACTTTATTGGCCAGGTATGTGTGCACATACACAGATCACAAACACAGATTGACAGCATCAACAAACAGACACCGACTCATGTGCAGTTATGCATATCTATAAACAAACAGAAAACATCTATAGACAGTAGACAAAAAAATCTATATTTTACATGGAGGTTTCTTTATGTACATGAGATAGGTGTATATACAGTATGCATATTAGTAGTATTAATGAATTCCTAATTAAGGAAATCTAATAAGCACAGATTAAAAAAAAAACTATATATATATATATATATATATTAATAGAATGATAGAGATAGAAAATTAAATACTGAGCTCACAATTGTACTAATGTTGATTACATTACATTAAGTCGCAGTGACTTAAGGATTTATTTCCTCCAAACCAGAGTCAGTGAAGACTAGCAAAGACGATAATGGTCCGTTTGTATTCTTTTTCTGTCCACTTTAATGAAGTTAGGATGGTCTAAAGGTAAAATGAGTGTTTGTGTCTCTGGAGTCTGGTGGAGAGTGATAGTGATATTACGGCTGTTTGTTATTAAACTAAAGGTCCATCTCTGTAGGGATCCTTTCCATAATACTGTCAGACACTGACAATAACACCCTGAGTCTGTCAGTGGAACAAAAAACTACTGTTAGTGGAACAAACAACAACTACTGTTAGTGGAACAAACAACATCTACTGTTAGTGGAACAAACAACAACATCTACTGTTAGTGGAACAAACAACTACTGTTAGTGGAACAAACAACAACAACTACTGTTAGTGGAACAAACAACTACTGTTAGTGGAACAAACAACAACTACTGTTAGTGGAACAAACAACAACAACTACTGTTAGTGGAACAAACAACAACTACTGTTAGTGGAACAAACAACAACAACTACTGTTAGTGGAACAAACAACAACTACTGTTAGTGGAACAAACAACAACTACTGTTAGTGGAACAAACAACTACTGTTAGTGGAACAAACAACAACTACTGTTAGTGGAACAAACAACAACAACTACTGTTAGTGGAACAAACAACATCTACTGTTAGTGGAACAAACAACAACATCTACTGTTAGTGGAACAAACAACAACAACTACTATTAGTGGAACAAACAACAACAACTACTGTTAGTGGAACAATCAACTACTGTTAGTGGAACAAACAACGACAACTAATGTTAGTGGAACAAACAACTACTGTTAGTGGAACAAACAACAACAACTACTGTTAGTGGAACAAACAACAACTACTGTTAGTGGAACAAACAACAACATCTACTGTTAGTGGAACAAAGAACAACAACTACTATTAGTGGAACAAACAACAACAACTACTGTTAGTGGAACAAACAACTACTGTTAGTGGAACAAACAACTACTGTTAGTGGAACAAACAACGACAACTACTGTTAGTGGAACAAACAACTACTGTTAGTGGAACAAACAACTACTGTTAGTGGAACAAACAACAACAACTACTGTTAGTGGAACAAACAACAACTACTACTAGTTAGCAGCAGTAGCAGTATCAATATCAGTATCAGTGGTAGTATCAGTATCAGTAACAGTAGCAGTATCAGTAGCAGTATCAATATCAGTATCAGTGGTAGTATCAGTATCAGTAACAGTAGCAGTATCAGTATCAGTAGCAGTATCAATATCAGTATCAGTGGTAGTATCAGTATCAGTAACAGTAGCAGTATCAGTATCAGTAGCAGTATCAATATCAGTATCAGTGGTAGTATCAGTATCAGTAACAGTAGCAGTATTAGTATCAGTAGTTGTATCAGTATCAATAGTAGTATTAGTAGTATTTACCCATCTTTGAGGAAGACAGACAGAACTTCTCGCAGGTCGAGGACGTCACACGCTGCCGAGTTGTTTTCTAACGAAAAGAGAAAACGATCTTCCTCCAGTTTACCATGAAGCTCCTCCTCTTCCTCACCTGCACACACACAGACAGACTTGGTGACATTTTACACCAGTACAGTGATTGTTGTACGATGGCCTTTTGGTTCAAAACACAAAAAGATTTCAGTCAATAAAATAAATATTCTTATTCTTTGTTGTTTTTGTGAAATGTTTCCATGTTTGTCCTCTCAGAGCCACCATACTGATGTCATACAACTTCAAACATCGTTCATTAAGAAAAACAAACAAATCATCAACACGTTGTTTCATTAGCTCACTGTAAATCCATCATACCTGGGGGGCCGGAGTCAGGTCTGCTATTGGCTGACTGTGGCAGGTATGGTGGGACCTCTGAATAAAAACAGAAAATAACAGACCTGATTAAAGAATCGTCAACGACCACACCCACCAGTGATGTCACAGGGTCCCGGAGTACAGTGTGTGTGTATGTGTGTGTGTTACCTGTGTACTCGTTGAGTCGGAGCAGCTCGCTCTGCAGAGCCTGACCCGCCCTCTCAGCCAGCACGATGGGGGAGGGGCTCTGAGGGTCTGAATGACACACCTGCACACAGGTAACATCAGTCAGAAACAGGATGCAGAAAACACCAATTTACACCTCATTTACTTGCTGTCACATGTCAACATATATGTATGTATGAAAGAAACGTTCACAACAACAACAGTGTGAAACCATACGGTGTAGTACGGTGCAACGCGGTGTGACACGGTGAGATACAGTGTGACGCGGTGTGACGGGTGAGATATGGTTAAAGATACGGTTAGATAAGGTGTGATACGGTGTGATATGGTGTGATACAATGTGGTACGGTGTGATACAGTGTGATACGGTGAGATACGTGCAATGCGGTGAGATACGGTGTGTCATGGTGAGATACGGTGTAAACCCATCAGACCTTTGCTCCTGAGCAGATCAGAGACATTGTTTCTTCTATGTTGGCTCCACTAACGACCTCCCGCAGTCTCTGCAACAACAAATACAACATCCAATCAAAAAACTTTTATTATTATTCATTTTATCCAAACTTTGATTTTTTCTGAAGTGTTTCTATTAACACAGAATTCTTGTTTCTCATTCTGAAATACATTCACATTACATTAATGTGTTCATACCTCGTACACTAACACTGATAAATATGTTCATGTGATTTATCATGTGATTCATATGTTTTGGTTACAGGTAAAAGTCATACATGAGTTACCATGGTAACTGTGTTTGAGTGTCACACCTGGTCCATCAGAGAGTGCGATGACGCCAGAGTGTGGACTCGTCTGTAGCGACCCCCGCAATATTTGTCCTGGATGAACTTTGACCTCTCCTTGTCAGACGAGTCTGGGCGCAGCTGCTCCGCCGCCGGCACAGCTGGAGCCCACACCTGATTGGCCAGCCGGTTACCATAGGTAACAAACAGCTGGGAGAGGAAAGAGTGAAAGGCCATCTATGAGTGGTTCAGTCCCCCCCCCCACCACCACCTGTATGAGTGGTTCAGTCTGTTCCCCCTCACCTGAGTGGTTCAGTCTGTTCCCCCTACCTGAGTAGTTCAGTCCCCCCTCACCTGTATGTGTGGTTCAGTGCCCCCCCTCACCTGTATGAGTGGTTCAGTCCAGACCTTGTTGTCCATCTTCAGACTGCGTACCTTGGACAGGTTGCTGCCCAGACCTCGATGCTGACCTGAAAACAGACGCTGTTAGCATTCTGCATTCAAACCAACTGACAATAGATCAGGAAGTATTGGATACCTGTCCTCAGTGGACCCTAACCCCCCCAGTCATATTGATCAATATCAATAACTGCAGGAAGTTTGTAAAACCAGAGATTTGGATGATTATTTTTATACAAATCGGTATTATGTATTTTGTGTTTCAAATCCAAGAGTGAAGACTCTCTTCAACAATAATCTAAACTTCATTTAGTTTTATTAACAGAAATACGGACATATAGGCCTACTGTGTTTATAAGTACTATACTGTTTAAGGACTCGCAACCCCACATGAACCTTTGGTGACCCCACAGTGGATGAAGATCCATTCTAGTGCCTTTTTACTTTTCAAGGTTTTCAGGAGCTATTTAACATTTATCAGCTGTAAACTTCCTGTTTATCAAACAGACAACAAACACGGAGTTTATTTCTGGAGATTAACCTGGACCAGTTTTGTGATTGATTTTATTTTCTATCAGACAAAATGGCTGTTGTGTTCTGAATCAACTGTAACTTTATTTTCAGGTAGCCCAGTAAAAGAGGACTCGCAGGAATCAAAGTGAACTATAATGATGTTTCTGAACAACAGAAGAGAGGTAGACTTACACACCAGTCTCTGACCACAAGACTGAGGACTGTCTCCTAGCTTTCATTATTAACAGCTGCATTGCAGAAGAAATCTAAATGACAACTCTTCATATTGGACGTTTCTCTAAAAACATGTAAGGGGCACAGGTTTGTGTGCTGCCTCATATTTAGAAACGCCAGTCGGCAGACAAAGGTCTGGTATCTTGGGACTACAGACGGGGTTGCACAGGTGAGGTGAACCCAGGATTATCCTCCCTGAGTCCTCCGTTAGCTCCTACCTGCACAGGCCTGACAGATGACCAGCAGCAGGTTGACTGACGCCCACTCAGGATTGGCCGAGCCGCATTCGGCACACACCTTGTTGTCTGGGTTTTCCCAAAGACGCAGCGCCACCTGGCTGCAGGACAGAGCACTCTGGATGGACGAGGACAGACTGTCCAACCAGTGGGACAGATCCTTTGACGAATCAACAGAGAGGCTGCAGACAGAGGGTGGAGCCACATAGAGACAGAGGGCGGGTCCAAAAAGGGAAAAACAAAGAAGAAAGACAAAAAAAGAAAAAATGTTAGGACTTAATATCACTGTAGTAAAGGACAGCAACAGACGGACAGATGTAAAGACAGACAGGTGTGTACTTGAAGCTCTTATATGGAGTGATGAGGGTGAACGAGTGTTTTCCAGTGGATTTGACCGTGGCCACATTCAGGGGGACAGAGAAGGAGGCGATGCCCAGCTGGAAGCTCTCCTTGTTGGGATAAAGCCAGAGGTTGTGACCCCAGACAGCAGCGTAGACACGGCTGCGCGGGTCCTTGATGGTGATTTGTCCTTGGAGTTCCGGGGGGTGGGACTTGGCTGGCCTCGAGACGCCAGCAGAGACGAGACCCAACCTTCCTGAACCTCTGAGAGACAAGAAGAAGTATAAGTACACTGACTGGTCACACTGAAGAAGCTCGGACACAGCACTGTGGAGACTCATCACAACATTACAGTCTGAACTCCAGCTGAATGGAATATCAGTGGTATATTCTCCAGTGTTATTATCAGGCAAATTAATATAAAAGGAGAGAGGGGGACTGAAGGCTGTTGTTCACGGTTGATTAACAGGAGAAGAAAGAATGAAGGTAAATATTAATATCACAGATGGAGCTGGTAGTATTAGCAGCTACTGTCAATCTATTTTACTGAGCAGCAGAAGAGGAGGAAGAGGAAGATGGTGCTATCTTGCTGTTTGTCTTTAAGTTATCTTATGAAGTTTACCTAAAGCAGTGCTTAACTAAACAGAATAAATACGGAACAGGAGAAAGAAATGTTGCTGAAGTCGTCTGCTGCATTGGCTGCGTTGGTCTGTGTGACTGTGGGGGGGTTGAGAAAGTCTGTGAGTGGACCGATGGCTGGAGAAAAGAACCTCCTGGCTGCTGACTCACTAGTTCCCCCACTGGTTTTTGTGGAGCTAATCAATGCCGAAAGGTTAGAACACTTTATTGATTTGCCATTAATTTTCATAAACCTGCTGATATTCATAAACTACACAGTTGATCATTTAGATGTTGTCAGAAGTGAATTTTGTATTTAAATAATGCACGAAAATAGACGGACAGAATAGACGCAATGCATTATGGAGCGGTTGAGAGTGTGCAGATATTCTTATAATGTAGTTTACATCCGGATATTTCTCACATCAATAGAATTCACAGACTGAATAGCTGAAACACTACAGACTCAATCTGAGTATAAACTGTACGTTAGTTATAAAGGTTATAAACACAGACAGTTTCTACCTGTCGACTGTTCTCACCGTCATTATGAGCCATGAAGTCATAATGTTTCTTCCTGAAGTAAACAGAGAATCTGCCTTTGTCCTGTTTCTTCACATTGGTGATACTGGAGACATGAAACAGCACCTCACTGAACCGGTCCTGATCAACAAAACAAACACACCCATCACTGCACAGACAGACAGACAGGTATGCAGGGAGAGACAGGTAGACAGACAGAAAGGTATGTAGAGAGAGATAGGTAGAGAGACACTGACTTACTGTGCGTTTCTTCCATAGAGACATCAGCTGTCCATCCAATGTTGCCCATAAAACATTGTGTCTATTAGAGAGAGAGAGAGAATGTTTATCTGTGTCTCGATTATCCTCCTTCCATCATCCTTTCATCATTCATCCATTTATTCAACCATCCATCTAAAATTGGTCTGGTGTTCCTCCGGGATCTGTCCTGGATCCTGTTGTTTTATTATTCATTAACTAACAGACTGTCAGTGTTTACGGATCAAACTCCAGCTACCAGTAACAGTCTGAGGACTGTTATTGGTGACTGAATCCACAGCAGCATTTCTGAGAAACAGTAATGATGATGATGATGAAGAAGATGATGGTGATGTTACCTGAAGCCCTTCCAGACGTCCAGCCAGCTGGATCGGACCACGGCGCTCTGTGGAGAGGAACTCCCACTGCCCCCCTTCTTCCTGGACACTCGAATAGTGGCAGCCCTGCAGGACGAGCACACTTTAGACTGAAGCTCTTTCTCTAGTTAAATCAATAATCTATAATCAGTGTATAAACTCTAGAGCTATGTTCTATATGGAGTTGATTCAATCAATAATCTATAATCATTAAACAGTTTACAAACTCTAGAGCTATGTTCTTTATGTAGCTGATTCAATCAATAATCAATAATCAGAAGCTGTCATACATTGACTCTTTACCATCCACTGTTTAGATCTTGGTGCTTTTGAACTCTAGATTTGAACCGGATGAAGGATTTTAGTCATTGGACGTCTGGATCTTAAATTATCAGAGAAACAAGCCCCTCCGGGACGTCCTTTGTCTGTCCAACAGTGTGGGAGAAGCAGTGATTGTTAAGGTGGAACTGCTTTATTCAGTGTGTTTAGTGGTTTTAATCAGCGGGTCTGTTTGTGTTGGAGAGGAGGAGACCTCTGTGGATCATTGGGCTCCTGGTAGAAACCTCCTGAACCATGAACACTGAAGGAATCCTAACCGGGAGAAGCTGACTGCAATGACGCCAATGGTGGTGAAGACAACAACTCCCATGATCCCACTTTTTGATAATGACCCATTCTTATTGTTTTATTGTGAGAGACCCCTAGTGGCAGGAATTACCAATTGTAGGTTTATCTGCTGTAAAATCTCACAGAAGTAGAAGAAGAAGGAAGCAACAAACACAATATTCACAATGATGATGATTAACAGGACTCTTATTAAATATGACGTTTGGTGCAGATTGGACAATTTAAAGTGAAATTCCAACAACTTCATGGCGATGTCAATTTTGGATTCCACAGCACAGTTCTTGGTAACTTTTCACTTTAGATTGCACTGACCAAATCTGAAGTCAACCATGATCAGTTCCCTAGCAGGAGTTCTTTAAAGTACAACGTGTGTAAATGACAGAGATAACATATTGTAGGTTTAAACTCTGGAGTGAGTTTCACCAAAAAAAGTTATAAAGTTGAGCTAGGTATACTAACTAGCTAATGTAGCTATACAGTAGGTCTTTGTACTCAGTGAGGCCATAGATTGTCTGTAATGGCCCTCAGAAACACTCCGGCGGCGTCAGAAGACAGAAAGAAATTGATTGGACGCAGCATTAGAATACGCCTGAGTGCAGGAAGAGTCATCAAATACTTTTATTATCAGGAAACTCTAAAATACTTCCTGTCCCTGTTGGACAGAAACTGTAAGACAGGAGACAGGTGTGTTTAAATCTGGACTCTGAAACGGTATGAATGAGTACCTCGGCGTCTTCTGTTTCAGAGGCTTTGCTGATTGACCAGGAGGACGAGGAGGGGGCGGAGCCGGTCGAGTGGGGATTAGACGGCCTGAAGGGGTCGACGGGAAACTGGAAGACAAAGACAGGACGATGTGTTGGCAGCAGTAGACGAAGTGTCTCAGTAGGACTTATTGTAGTACTGCATACGTACTTGATGGTGTTAGAAGCAGGATCTCCTTCCATTGGTCCATTGGCACCAGAGGGGGCGGGGCTAACTCCTGTTTCTTCCTCCTCATTAGATGAGTCAGTGTCAACTTCCTCTTGACTCGCCCAACTAGCCAACAGGGTGATGTATGGGGTTTCTTCTTTATTGGCATGAGGAGACGGGCTAAAGACTGGAACCAGAACAAAGACAGAGGAATCAGACCGGCAGGAGGGTCCAGACCAGGGTCTACACCAGGATGAGAGGCTGTAAGCACAATACCTTCCTCTGTTGGCTCAGCAGCTCCCTCTAGTAAAGGTAACGTGACTTCTGCATTCTGGTCTAAAGCTGACATCACAAGCTGTGACAGCGCCCCAACATCTGCACAGAAACAGTCAACCAGGAGTGTCGGTTAAACTAAAGTCTGATTGATTGATTGATTGATTGATTGATTGATTGATGTACCTGTACAATCTCCAGGCCTCGGCCGTGAGGGGGGCGGGTCTGATAGGGTGGAGCAAACAGCTGGATTAGCCGCACTGCTAACAATACTGGCTAAACTGGGTATGTTAGCTAATGAGCTAAAGATGCTGTCTAAGCTGGCAGCACCGGTGTTAGCGGCAGATACAGATGTGGTGGTGGAGGCAGCTGGGTTAACCACAGCGCTAGCAGCTCCTGCTAAGCTAGGTATGTTAGCAGCAATGCTGTTAGCCATGCTGTCTATTGAGGGTGGGGCAGAGGGGGCTGGGGGTGTTGGCACAGAGGGGGCGGAGCCACCGATGGAGGTTGCAAATCCAGCCAATGACGGGATGTTGGTGGCGATCATGTCAGTGACGCCAGCCAGAGTCGGGAAGACGTCGCCGCGGTCCAACACAACGAGAGGAGGAGAAGGAGGAGGAGGAGGTGTTGCATCATCACCTGAAGAGGAGGACACAGTGATATCATAATCCGCTGATAGGCTGAGACATCTGTCAATCAAACAACCAGCTGCACTTCCTCTGATGTCAGACTCTGAACTCTGTCTTTACACAATAAGAGCCTCCTTATGATGCCTGAAAAGAGACTTTCACAATAAGAGTCCTAGTGTGATCCCAGAGAGGAGACTATCACAATAAGAGTCCTAGTGTGATCCCAGAGAGGAGACTATCACAATAAGAGTCCTAGTGTGATCCCAGAGAGGATACTATCACAATAAGAGTCCTATGGTGATCCCAGAAAGGAGACTATCACAATAAGAGTCCTATGGTGATCCCAGAAAGGAGACTATCACAATAAGAGTCCTATGGTGATCCCAGAGGATACTATCATTTCATTTTTCTTATCATTAAATCTGAATGTTCAGACTCAGTACAACAACCTGTGAGTCCGTCTCTTAATACTGTCTGACTTCCTGTCTGTGGCTATCAACTCCGAGCTGAGTGGTTCCTACTGAAGACTTTAATAACTCCTCACAGATATATAGTTTCATGTTTATGAAAGTTCAGACATTTCCTCTAAACAGCAGCTTTTATTAAACAGGAGTATATCATAAATAGGCAATAAATAGTGCAGTTTGTTGGGGATTATTTTCGGCTTTCTAGAATATTTGGGGCATTTAAACAACTGGAAGAATGTGGAAATTCAGAGTTTCTAAGAGAAAATCTTTCTGTAAAACAGTCTGTAAACCAAAACAAGAAGGTTGGAAAAGAGAAATATTAAACCTGATTTTTAACAAAATACCTGAAACTGGTGATTAACACCCAGACCAGATTCTGTCCTGAACCAGCAGCAGTGTTTACTTTCAGCTGAGATCATATGATCAGCAGTCAGGAGACAAACTGGTTTCAGATAATCATCAGACAAGAAACAGCAACAACAGATTTAATCTGCTGGAACAAACCGGTTGGACTGCCTTAAAACACGCTGCAGCTCGTCAGCACAGTCCGACCAATCACTGACCTCAGACAGACAGGCAGACAGGGTGACTTCTAATAACAGATCAATATGATTGATTGATGTCTGATGATATTGTGTGTGTGTGTGTGTGTGTGTACCTGTACTCAGGTGAACTCCATTAGACAAAACTGGTTGCAGACTTTCACCGATCAGATCTCTGAAATACAAAAAGTATATCTGAATAAATCAACATTATGTAACTTAAAGGTTCATTCTGTAGATTTAAAGGTTCATTCTGTAGATTTAAAGTTTGTTCTGTAGATGTAAAGGTTAATGCTGTAGATTTAAAGGTCAATTATGTAGATTTAACGTTTGTTCTGTAGATTTAAAGTTTGTTCTGTAGATTTAAAGGTTCATTCTGTAGATTTAAAGTTTCATTATGTAGATTTAAAGTTTGTTCTGTAGATTTAAAGTTTGTTCTGTAGATTTAAAGTTTGTTCTGCAGATTTAAAGGTTCATTCTGTAGATTTAACGTTTGTTCTGTAGAATTAAAGGTTCATTCTGTAGATTTAAAGTTTGTTCTGTAGATGTAAAGGTTCATTCTGTAGATTTAAAGTTTGTTCTGTAGATTTAAAGGTTCATTCTGTAGATTTAAAGTTTGTTCTGTAGATTTAAAGGTTCATTCTGTAGATTTAAAGTTTGTTCTGTAGATGTCAAGGTTCATTCTGTAGATTTAAAGTTTGTTCTGTAGATTTAAAGGTGAACTCACCTGTCCAAGGGAGAGGCGGAGCTCAGACTGTCCCTCATGTAACGAGAACGAGGCTTTGGGACAGGAACTGGAGGAGGAGTCATCTGGAAGAGAGGATAAATAATCTGTCAGGAAGCATCATTGTCTCCTAGCAACAGAAATCCTGACACACCCGAGTGATCACCTACAGACTGAAAGTCTGCAGCCAACATCTAGTTTGTGGATTTATTGATCTAGAATCACTAACTGATGTTATAACTGATGCTGGCTGCAGGGACTAATCTGCTCTTGTCTAAAGAATGTTAATAGTTTGGATCTTTACTAACTGATTGATTAACTGATTGTAGATAGTATTGACTATATTTTGAACTTGCATAGTTTTTATATACGTTGTTTCTGTGACAGTTCATCTTCAGATCCCACGAGAGCGCTTCAGTAGTGGAGCATCTTCAGAGTGCGTGTTCGGAGGTTGTTCAGAGCAGCTTCCTGTCCAACCGTCTTGATTTTCTCCTCTAATCTCCTCTGACTGATTGACTTCCTGTCTGGTGCCACAGTATCGATGTATCGTGACATTCGATGTAGAATCTGTATCTACGGGTATAGTCCAAACTGGTTTCAGACTGATGAACTTTATTTGGAGTCTCACTTTGTTGGTGTCACTGTGGACAATAAATGATGATACTCTACTATCTGACTCATCTGTGTTGTTATTCTGAATCTATAAACCAATAAAGGATAATCCTCTCTGATGAAGTGGCCTCTCAAAGTTTAGTGAACAATAAGAAAAGAGAAGAGAAGACAATAAGAATCTTTATTGAATATGACACATGAAGGGACTGTAGTGTAGTGGAAGGAGAACGGTATAGACTGCTCTATGTGAGTTAACTTTTATGGTTTGGAGCCACACAAATAAAACAGTTCTGTAACTGCAGTGGAAGACAGACAGTGTTATCAGCTTCTACCTACAGAGCTAATGCAGTGACCCGACTGATGAACCAACTCACAAACTATTATTAATATTATTGGATTCAGAATTTTTTTATTTTGATGTATTGATCACTTTATTTCCAGTAAGTGAACGGGATAGCTGCAGGTATTGATCTCTACAGATACTGATTATTTTGTTTTAATTAATGTTTTCAATCTGGTGATGACATCACGTGTATGAGTCATGAGTTGACACATGACAGTTGTTCCCATGATGATGTGATCAGACAGTTGTTGCAGTTCAGCTGGAAGGTGTTTTAGTTCCATTAATAATTATTATTATCAGTAATCATAATCAGTTGATTATTCATAAATCAGAGAGCAAAAGTTTCAGAACTTTGACTTAAACCGTTAATGACTTTATCTCTAATAATAATAATAATACATCATTTATCGTGTATATATATTCTGTATTACTGTAACAATCAGACTGATCAATGCGGTTCCCTCTCAAAAGTAATGGAGTATAAGAACATAACATAAAAGTACTTTCACCAATAATCCTAAAACTTTAAAACTCTTTGTCTTACCTTGATGCGAACTCCTGAAACCAACACCTGTCGATCTGCTCACCTGTCTGTCAGTTTACCTGTCTATAGGTCTACCTGTCGATCTGCTCACCTGTCTGTCAATTTACTTGTCTATAAGTCTACCTGTCGATCTGCTCACCTGTCTGTCAGTTTACTTGTCTATAGGTCTACCTGTCGATCTGCTCACTGTCTGTCAATTTACTTGTCTATAAGTCTACCTGTCGATCTGCTCACCTGTCTGTCAGTTTACTTGTCTATAAGTCTACCTGTCGATCTGCTCACCTGTCGCCGTCTGTTCTGGTCCACGTTATCGTCCTGCTTCAGCTCTACCTGCACTCCTAAAAACTAAAGTGCCAGATTTAGTCTCTCTCCAGGTGTGTGTGTTGTTGTTTGTCTGTCTTTGTGAGGACCTGTCGGGGTGCTAAAGTGGACTCACAGCTCTGCATTAAAGGGTTAAACTGCACCTGGTTCAGGTGTGTTCACCTCAACCAATCAGCTGTCAGGATACTGATCAGCTGTTTCAACTGTGAGTGTTTTTACAGTGAAGAAGGTGAAACGTCAGCGGTTCAACCTGCTGCAGGAATGTGTCTGTGTGTGTGTGTGTGTGTGTGTGTGTGTGTGTGTGTGTGCTGTGTGAACTTTGACCCGTTTAGGAGTGAAAACAATCTGCACTGTAAAAATCTTGATTCAAAACAACTTGGTTCAGGTTTGACAGACATGATTCAAATTCTAAGGAACTTTATTTGTGCAAACACATGACACAACCAGACGGTTTACAAAGAGTACAGACACACAAACTTCAACTGTTAAAATGTTATGTAAAAAATAGAATATGTAAAAGCCAGCAGTGGGTTCGGTGAGCCTATGAATGTCCATGAATAAATAACAAGTTGATGAAGATGAAGAGGAGGAGTGAAGAAGCTCTTTGAAGCTGGTGTTGAGTTGAAGTTGTGTTTAAATGTGGAGACATCTGCTGGTCAACTGTTGGTGTTACACTTTCACTGATTATTTTAGAACTCTTTCATACACAAATTCTGACCTCACTCAGCGTTTTTATTTATTTTTAGGCCACTGCATATTAAAAATATAAAATATAAATATATATAAAATACATAAATATATCATGTAAATATATAAAATAACATATTTGTATACTGTCAAACTAATGTGTTAACGTATTCTTCAGTGTAAAACCATTGAGTATATATTTATATAGTAATGTTTTTGACTGTCCTTACATAAACTCTACTAAATATTATTTTTATTACAAACACTGTGAGTTACATTTTTTTTATTTTATAAGTTCAGTTTGCATCAAACATCCACAGAGCCACCCTCCATTTGTGGTTACGTCATACAATCATACATGATCTGTGAAAACAATGTTTAGATAATCATTTATCTTCCAACTACCCTCCTTATCCCCATGGCAACCCGCGTGACCCTAACCCCCTTTATACAGTCATACAGGGGTATTTAGAGTCTTTCAAGGGCAAGTTGTGGGCAGCTGTGGCGCAGAGGCAGAGCGGGTCGTCCCCTGATCGGAAGGTTGTTGGTTCAATACCTGGCTCACAATGCTGTGCATGGTACATGGTGTATAAATGTGCATGAATGTGCTAGTTTCTGTTCAATGGGCTTTGCCATATCAGTGAATGTGTGTGAAAGGGCAAATGTGCCATGTAGTGTAAAAGCACTTTGATTGGTCAGAAGACTAGAAAGGCGCTGTACAGGTCCATTTACCAAGTTAGAATTTTCAATTTACTCTGGAGTGGCTGTGGTTCAGAGGCAGAGCGGGTTGTCCACTAATCAGAAGGTTATTGGTTTGATCCCCGGCTCCTCCCGCCACGGGTCGAAGTATCCTCGAGCAAGATACTGAACCCCGAATTGCTCCTGATGCATCGGTGTTTGAATGAGTTAGTTTATGTTCGATGGGCTTTTGCCATCACTGTGTGAAAGGGTGAATGTGGCTGTAGTGTAAAAGTGATTTGAAGACTAGAAAGGCGCTATGTAGGTCTATTTATCATTTACCACTTAATTTGTATTGATTCAACCTGAATTAGGTTCTCTGCCCAGATGGTTTTACTGTTGGAACCAATTGAGAGAGAATATTAATGTGACATATTAAACACAGTGGTGGTTGCCAGCTAACGGCTAACATTATACGTCTTTGTAAGTGTGTACAATGTGTACAGTAATAGGAGAACAACAGAATGACTCTGCAGTCCCAAACATAAAGAAACAGAAATGAGCCAAATTGATCGTCTGAGCAATATGAAACAATAAGTTTCATATGGTCATGTTTTTTGGGTGTAACATAAGTTCTATGAATGAAATGTATTTTCTGATGGCTTGAGTTAATAGATAATTTAACTATATGTCCCAAAATTATTTTTCCACATTTTTGGGCTCTAAAAGGGTTAATGTGGTTAATGCAGATTCAATGAACGGCCGTCTGAGAGGGGGTCAACAGGTGAGAACAGGTACAGAGCTAAACTGGAGTTTATCTGACACACTGAAACCCGATTGGACGGCGGTCGACAGGTGTGTTCAGTTGTTCTGGCTGATTGGACTTGGAGGTTGAAGGTGGACTGGTGCATGATGGGGATTTATGAGGTCATAAATCTCAACCTCCAATAGAAACGATAAAGGTGTCATTAGCCCCACCCTCACAGGTACAACAAAGCTAACAGGAGTCTCAGGAAGATGTCAATCAACCTGAGGTCAACCAGGTAAACTGAACACACCTGTATGTACCTGACTGCTGCTGAGATCTAAAGTTTGTGACAGGGACTGATCACCTGTGCAGGTACACACACTTCCTGTCCAAGAATCAAAGTATAGTGTGTAAAAAGAGAGTGGAGGACTGATGTAACGGAGTTAATGATTCCACTTGCCATCACTTGGCATAGAATGTTCTTATTTTACTATATCAGTTGTTTAAATACTGTTTATAATTAATTCTAATGAGTATCCACTGGGACTGTGTGTAACATGAGCGCCCTCTGCTGGGGCCCGTGCAGACTTGAGCGGTGCAGCCCGTGCATCTTTGCCAGTCTGCACTATGCTGTCCCCGTGGTAAGTTATGTGTAGTTATGTGTTTGCCTAAATGAATCCACCCCCCCCCCAGTCATATTAATACTCACATTCCTCGAGGCACAGGCCGAGGAGGTGGAGTAGCAGCTATATATGATTCGAGCGTTTTAATGGACCCTAAACCTAAACTAAATTATAATTCATTTGAAAGCCTTGTTCTTAGTCTTTCTCACCCAAACTGGAAAACACTGCAGCCAGTTCTATTTGTTATAGTGTACCGCGCTCCTGGACCGTACTCTGATTTTATATCTGAATTTTCAGAGTTTCTATCAAGCTTAGTCCTTAAATCAGATAAAGTAATTATTGTAGGTGATTTTAATATTCATGTGGATGTTGACAATGACAGCCTTAGTAATGCATTTATATCATTAATAGACTCAATTGGCTTCTGTCAGAGTGTAAATAAACCAACTCATTGTTTTAATCACACTCTTGACCTTGTTTTATCATATTGCATTGATATCGAACATTTAATAGTCTTCCCACATAATCCTTTCCTATCTGACCATTATTTAGTAACTTTTGAATTCATACTATTAGATTATAAGCCATTAGGCAAAACTTCCTACAGCAGATGTCTATCTGACAGTGCTGTAGCTAAATTTAAGGAGGAGATTCCTTCAGTGTTTAATTCAATGCCATGTCTGAATTTAACAGAGTCCTATAACAACTTTAGTCCCTCTGAAATTGATAATCTTGTCGATAGTGCTACAGGCTCACTACGATCAACATTAGACTCTATCGCTCCTATAAAAAGGAAATTATTAAAACATAGGAGACTAGCACCTTGGTATAACCACCAAACCCGCCAGTTAAAGCAAATAGCTAGGAAATCTGAAAGGAAATGGCGCTCTTCCAAATTATCAGAATATCGCTCAAATTGGCAAGATGATCTTAAGATTTATAGAAAGGCCCTCCGTAATGCCAGAGGAGCCTATTACTCAGCACTAATAGAAGAAAATAAGAACAACCCTAGGTTCCTCTTCAGCACTGTAGCCAGGCTGACAGAGAGTCACAGCTCTATCGAGCCACATATCCCCATAAACTTAAGTAGCAATGACTTCATGAGCTTCTTCTATAATAAAATTATTACTATTAGAGAAAAAATTAATCACCAACTGCCATCAACAGTTATCAGTGGCTCTCCAAGTTCAGGGACTTCTGTCAATGTAAACTTAGATGTATATTTAGACTGTTTTTCTGCTATCGATCTTCATCAGTTAACTTCAATCATTTCTTCATCGAAGCCATCAACCTGTCTGTTAGACCCGATCCCAACTAGGCTGCTTAAAGAAGTTGTTCCCTTAATTGGCACTTCTTTACTGGATATGATTAATCTTTCTTTATTATCAGGATATGTACCACAGTCCTTTAAAGTAGCTGTAATTAAACCCCTTCTTAAAAAGTCTACTCTTGACCCAGGGGTTTTAGCCAACTATAGACCGATTTCTAATCTCCCCTTCCTCTCTAACATTCTGGAGAAAGTAGTCGCCAAAGAGTTGTGTGACTTTCTACATAACAATAGTTTATTTGAGGATTTTCAGTCAGGATTTAGAGTTCATCATAGCACAGAGACAGCTCTGGTTAAAGTTAATAATGACCTTCTGACTGCTTCTGACAATGGACTTGTCTCTGTACTTGTATTATTAGATCTTAGTGCTGCATTTGACACCATTGACCATGATATTCTTTTACAGAGACTTGAGCATCAAATTGGCATTAAAGGAACTGCCCTAACCTGGTTTAAGTCATACTTATCAGATCGTTCTCAGTTTGTACATGTTAACGATGAATCCTCCATAAATACTAAAGTTAGTCATGGAGTTCCACAAGGTTCTGTACTTGGACCAATACTATTTACTTTATATATGCTCCCTTTAGGCAACATTATTAGGAATCACTCCATTAACTTTCACTGTTATGCAGATGATACGCAGTTATATCTATCAATCAAACCCAATGAAATTAATCAATTATCTAAATTACAAACATGTCTTAAGGACATAAAATCCTGGATGACCTGCAATTTTCTGATGTTAAACTCAGAAAAAAACGAAATTCTTGTTCTTGGCCCCAAAAACCTTAGAGACTCATTGTCTAAAGATATAGTCACTCTAGATGGCATTAACTTGGCCTCTAGCTCCACTGTCAGGAATCTTGGAGTTATCTTTGATCAGGATTTGTCATTTAACTCCCACATAAAGCAGACCTCTAGGACTGCCTTCTTTCATTTACGTAATATTAGAAAAATTAGACACATACTATCACAGACAGATGCAGAAAAACTAATCCATGCATTTGTTACTTCAAGGCTGGATTACTGCAACTCTTTATTATCAGGTTGCCCCAATAAGTCCATTAAAACGCTCCAATTAATTCAGAACGCTGCAGCACGAGTACTGACAGGAACTAGAAAAAGAGATCACATCTCTCCTGTACTAGCTACTCTGCATTGGCTCCCTATAAAATGTAGAATTGAATTTAAAATACTCCTCCTCACCTATAAAGCTCTTCATGGTCAGGCCCCTTCATATCTTAAAGAGCTCATAGTACCCTATTACCCCACTAGAACACTACGTTCTCTGAATGCTGGGCTACTTGTGGTTCCTATAGTCTCTAAAAGTAGAACAGGAGCCAGAGCCTTCAGTTACCAAGCTCCTCTCCTGTGGAACCAGCTTCCAGTTGTGGTTCTGGAGGCAGACACCCTCACCACATTCAAGAGTAGGCTTAAGACATTCCTCTTTGATAAAGCTTATAGTTAGGGCTGGATCAGGTGAGTCCTGAACCATCCCTTAGTTATGCTGCTATAGGCCTAGACTATCGGGGGATTTCCCATGGTGCACTGAGCTACTCTCTTCCTCTCTCTTTCTGCACTCATTCATGTCCCTTTAATGCATGTTACTAACTCCACTTCTTCCCCGGAGTTCTTGTGCTTTCTCGTCTCGCAGGTTCTCATGGATCCTGGTGGAGCCTCCTGCCATGGTCCTGCTTGACTGCCATTGCCAATACTGTTGTTGCTGTGCACCTGTCTGTCTGTCTGTCGCTCTCTCTCTCTCTCTCTCTCTCTCTCTCACCCCAACTGGTCGAGACAGACGACCACCCACCTAGAGCCGGAGGATCTGTCCTAGGTTTCTGCCTTTTAACAGGCAGTTTTTCCTTGCCCTTGTCGCCAAGTGCTTGCTCATGGTGGTACTGTTGGGTCTCTGTAATTAATGTTAAAGAGTTCGGTCTAGACCTGCTCTATTTGAAAAGTGTCCTGAGATAACTTCTGTTATGAATTGGCGCTATACAAATAAAATTGAATTGAATTGAATTGAATTGAATTAAATAAGCTCTGCTAAAATACTTAGTTTTTCTTGATGAAAGTAATATTTTTACATTTAACATGTTTGAGAGAATCTCCGAAATTATTGTAAAACTTTTCTGTGATTATATTACTATGTTTTTAAGTCATTTAGGCTCACCATGTTGTGTGTTTTGCTAGCTAAAATATAAATTCTGATCTCCGTGGTGTAGCTTGCTTAACAGTTAGCTCAATTAATTGTTTCTATGTTTTAGCAATGTTGGAGCTTATTACTAGAAGAGTGGCTGTGAGAGACCGGATGTGCTTCAGTTGTTATCAGATTAAACGGCGTGCTGGTGCCAAAAGTAAAAGTGTTTGCCTGATTCATCACACAACGCAAGAGAGAGAGAGAGAGTGCACAACCGCTAAACTGAGACTGTCACACCTGTATACAGCTCCTCAGGTGAGTGCTCCAGATCCAGGGTGGTCTACAGCGGATCCCAGTCTGGATCTTGTTGTAACACCCGAGGTCGAGGTGGACTTGTGCCTGCTGGTCTCCTTTGTCCCCCTCTGTGTGGACTCCACTGATCACAACACTTTGATTGACCTCTGCAGACGTGTCCTGCTGAAAGATGTAAAGGAGAATTGAGGAGGACTCAGAAACAGAGAGGATCTGCTACGTCATTATGTGACGGCGGATGTTGATGATGTGTCCACAGCAACTACAAAATTCAATTCAGTTTTATTTGTATAGCGCCAATTCATAACAGAAGTTATCTCAGGACACTTTTCAAATAGAGCAGGTCTAGACCGAACTCTTTATAACATTATTTACAGAGACCCAACAGTACCACCATGAGCAAGAGCTTGGAGACAAGGGCAAGGAAAAACTGCCTGTTAAAAGGCAGAAACCTAGGACAGATCCTTCGGCTCTAGGTGGGTGGTTGTCTGTCTCGACCAGTTGGGGTGAGAGAGAGAGAGAGAGAGAGAGAGAGAGAGAGACAGACAGACAGACAGACAGACAGACAGGTGCACAGCAACAACAGTATTGGCAATGGCAATCTAGCAGGACCATGGCAGGAGGCTCCACCAGGATCGATAAGAATCTGCGAGACGAGAAAGCACAAGAACTCCGGGGAAGAAGTGAAGTTAGTAACATGCATTAATGGAACATGAATGAGTGCAGAAAGAGAGAGGAAGAGAGGAGCTCAGTGCACCATTATCATTGAGATGTCAAATCTTCTCACAACTTTCTGCACATCCATGTTGACACCCCTTCCTGCCATTTTGCAGCTGACTGCTTTAATTTAAAACAACTTGTTGATGTCCCCACACACACAAAGGGGCATACCTTGGACCTGGTCGTTACAAACTCTGCCCCTCTCACCAACCTGCAGGTGTATGACCTAGGTGTGTCTGATCACAAGGCCATTTCTATGGATTTGCCATCCCCATCCAGCCTCTCCAAGCCTAAGCGGAATATCTCTTTCAGAAACCTAAAAAACATAAACCCAGAACTCTTGGCAGCAGACTTTCAGCATCCTACCACACTCTTTTCATCAGCAGACGAAGCAGTGGACTACTACAACAACCATCTGGTCAGCCTCTTGGACCTTCATGCCTCTGTTAAAACAAGAACCGTCACCTTCACCCACTCAGCTCCCTGGTTCACAGATGGGTATCTTCATCGTAAGATGAAGTCAGCAGGGCGGGTCCTTGAGCGGCGCTTCAAAGCCTCTGGCCTCACTGTCCACAAACAAATTTACCGAGAGCAACAACAAAAATATGCACAGTCCCTCAAAGAGGCAAGGTCACAGTTTTACTCCGATGCCATCAGAAACAGCCCAGGAAATTCCAATCAGCTTTTCTCCACTGTAAACCACCTTCTCAAACCACAATCCCCCCCACTTACTGCCACTACAGAAGAGCAGTGCAATACATTCATGGATTTTTTCACATCAAAAATTGCACATATTCGCTCTGCCCTTTCTGGTCCTCCCACACTAACTGTTCCCCTAACATATACCGTCTCCCAACCCCTAAACTGCTTTCCTGAGGTTTCATCAGAAGAGGTGCAGAACATTATCAGGAAGATGAAATCCTCCACCTGTCCCCTGGACAAAGACCCATATCACTGTCCTAAGTCCCCTGATCACCGCTGTTATAAATCATTCCCTCTAAACTGGTCACGTTCCCCCTGTCTTAAAAAATGCCATAATCAGACCATTGCTCAAAAAACCCACTCTTGATCCAAAGTCCTGTCCAACTACAGGCCATCTCCAATCTCCCCTTCATATCAAAAGTACTTGAGAAAGCAGTTGCCACCCACCTTCAGGACCACCTCAAACATAATAACCTCTTTGAAAAATTCAAGTCAGGTTTCCGCTCTGCCCACAGCACAGAGACTGCCCTCGTCAGAGTCACAAACGTATCATATCATCCGATGCTGGCTCTCCCTCCCTTTCTGCTACATTTGATACTGTCGACCATGGCATTCTTTTAAACCGGCTCCACCTCACCATTGGACTCAATGACACTGCCCTCAGTTGGTTTAAATCATACCTCGCAAACCGGACAGAATACATCTCCCTGGGCCACTCCAAATCAAATCCACACACAGTCACTTGCGGTGTCCCACAGGGGTCAGTCCTTGGCCCCATCCTCTTCATCCTCTACCTCACACCCCTTGGCCAAATCATCAGCCGTCACAAAATTTCATTCCACTGCTATGCCGATGACACACAGCTCTATGTAAATGCCACAGCTGCAACCCCACCCTCACAGTCATCCCCATCTAAACTCACGACCTGTCTGGAGGAGATAAAGGTATGGATGGAGCACAACTTCCTTCAACTCAACAGCTCCAAAACCAAAGCCACCCTGGTTGGCACCCCTCACCAGACCAAATCATCATCCATAACCAGCATCACCTTTTCTGGCTCCAACATCCCCCTCTCATCAATAGTCACAAATCTTGGTGTAAAAATGGACTCCCAACTCACTTTTGAAGCCCATATAAATCACCTATGCAAGACCTCCTTCTACCACCTCCTTAACATTTCCACACTCCTCCCCATTCTCTCCCTCTCAGATGCCGAAAAGCTGGTTCATGCCTTTGTCTCCTCCACACTGGACTACTGTAACACACTTCTCATTGGGATTCCTGGCAAGAGTCTGCAGAGGCTTCAGTACATCCAAAACTCTGCAGCCAGGATCCTGATGAGAGTACGGAAACATGAGCACATTACCCCGATTCTCCACTCACTCCACTGGCTTCCCGTCTCCACCAGGATTGAGTACAAGGTTTCTCTCCTCACACATCAATGCATCCATGGACATGCCCCCCCCCTACCTCAAAGAACTTATCAACCCACAAAACAAAACACACTCCCTCCGCTCCACTCACTCAAACCTCCTCCACATACCCAGAACCAGACTCAGGACCATGGGAGATAGGCCCACTCTCGACAGTATCAAATGCAGGCCTTTTGTGCTGCTGCCCCACGTCTGTGGAATGCCCTCCCTGACACCTTGAGGGCACCACAATCCACTGACTGTTTTAAAAAGGATCTTAAGACATTTCTTTTTAGCAAAGCTTTTGGTCCCTTTTAGATGTTTTTTTTTTTTTTTTTTTAAACTTTTTTTAAAATTCTTTTCTCCTTTTCTTATTTTTTTAAAAACTGCTTATCTTTTTTTTGTTTCCAACCTGTAGAACTTTGAGATCTTTTGATGAAAAGGGCATTATAAATGAAATGTATTATTATTATTATTATTATTATTATTATTATTATTATTAATAATAATAAAATTATTAGCTTAATCTGTGCCTTAAAAATCTAAAAATGCCAGCAAGCTGCCTTCGTTGTTTGTGGAGAAGACACCCTGAGATCAACATTTCCCTCCAAACTGTAAATAAATGCGTCAGCATGGTTACCAAACAAGACGCATGACCAAATGTCCACGCCTAACTGTTCAACGCAGAGTTACTCGACTTCGCTGGGCTAGGGAGCACAGAAGATTAGAGCTTGGGAACTGGCAACATGTTATCTTTATGGATGAGAGCCGCTATATCCTTCACCGTATAGATGGAAGACAAAGAGTGCGGCGATTACATGCTGAGAACCTGATGAACCGGATGACTGCATCCAGGAAACCACTCAAGGACGTGGCCATTCAGTGATGGTATGGGCCGGTATTTATTATGGAGGAAAAACGCCATTGGTGGTGCTGGATGGAAAATAATGTTTTAAGGAGTTCGGTCTAGACATGCTCTATTTGAAAAGTGTCCTGAGATAACTTCTGTTATGAATTGGCGCTATACAAATAAAATTGAATTGAATTGAAATTGAATTACTCTGAATACAAGACATCTCTAAAAGTTCATAAAAGTCTGTTGCTGAGGAGGTCTGTAACAGACACCAATAAATATCAGTTTAGTCTTAAGAAATGGTAGTTCAATCCATGCTGTTTCCCTCCAACTGGAGGTCAGCTCGCAGACTGAATGTTGGTTCACTCTTTATATACAAGCAGCCAACTCTGATTATTGGCAGCTCCATAGTCAGAAACGTGAAGTTAGCGAAGCCAGCGGCCATCGTTAAATGTATCCCTGGGTCCAGAGTGGGCAACATTGAATCATATTTAAAACTGCTGGCTAAAGATAAATGTAAATACAGTAAGATTGTTATCCACATCGGCGGTAATGACACCCGTTTACGCCAATCGGAGGTCACCAAAATTAATGTGGAGTCGGTGTGTAACTATGCTAAAACTATGTCGGACTCCGTAGTTTTCTCTGGACCCCTGCCCAATGTGACCAGTGATGACATGTATAGCCGCATGTCGTCATTCCATATTTGTATAGCGCCAATTCATAACAGAAGTTATCTCAGGACACTTTTCAAATAGAGCATGTCTAGACCGAACTCCTTAAAACATTATTTTCCATCCAGCACCACCAATGGCGTTTTTCCTCCATAATAAATACCGGCCCATACCATCACTGAATGGCCACGTCCTTGAGTGGTTTCCTGGATGCAGTCATCCGGTTCATCAGGTTCTCAGCATGTAATCGCCGCACTCTTTGTCTTCCATCTATACGGTGAAGGATATAGCGGCTCTCATCCATAAAGATAACATGTTGCCAGTTCCCAAGCTCTAATCTTCTGTGCTCCCTAGCCCAGCGAAGTCGAGTAACTCTGCGTTGAACAGTTAGGCGTGGACATTTGGTCATGCGTCTTGTTTGGTAACCATGCTGACGCAATCTTCGATTTACAGTTTGGAGGGAAATGTTGATCTCAGGGTGTCTTCTCCACAAACAACGAAGGCAGCTTGCTGGCATTTTTAGATTTTTAAGGCACAGATTAAGCCAATAATTTTATTATTATTAATAATAATAATAATAATAATAATAATAATACATTTCATTTATAATGCCCTTTTCATCAAAAGATCTCAAAGTTCTACAGGTTGGAAACAAAAAAAAAGATAAGCAGTTTTTAAAAAAATAAGAAAAGGAGAAAAGAATTTTAAAAAAAAGTTTAAAAAAAAAAAAAAAAACATCTAAAAGGGACCAAAAGCTTTGCTAAAAAGAAATGTCTTAAGATCCTTTTTAAAACAGTCAGTGGATTGTGGTGCCCTCAAGGTGTCAGGGAGGGCATTCCACAGACGTGGGGCAGCAGCACAAAAGGCCTGCATTTGATACTGTCGAGAGTGGGCCTATCTCCCATGGTCCTGAGTCTGGTTCTGGGTATGTGGAGGAGGTTTGAGTGAGTGGAGCGGAGGGAGTGTGTTTTGTTTTGTGGGTTGATAAGTTCTTTGAGGTAGGGGGGGCATGTCCATGGATGCATTGATGTGTGAGGAGAGAAACCTTGTACTCAATCCTGGTGGAGACGGGAAGCCAGTGGAGTGAGTGGAGAATCGGGGTAATGTGCTCATGTTTCCGTACTCTCATCAGGATCCTGGCTGCAGAGTTTTGGATGTACTGAAGCCTCTGCAGACTCTTGCCAGGAATCCCAATGAGAAGTGCGTTACAGTAGTCCAGTGTGGAGGAGACAAAGGCATGAACCAGCTTTTCGGCATCTGAGAGGGAGAGAATGGGGAGGAGTGTGGAAATGTTACGGAGGTGGTAGAAGGAGGTCTTGCATAGGTGATTTATATGGGCTTCAAAAGTGAGTTGGGAGTCCATTTTTACACCAAGATTTGTGACTATTGATGAGAGGGGGATGTTGGAGCCAGAAAAGGTGATGCTGGTTATGGATGATGATTTGGTCTGGTGAGGGGTGCCAACCAGGGTGGCTTTGGTTTTGGAGCTGTTGAGTTGAAGGAAGTTGTGCTCCATCCATACCTTTATCTCCTCCAGACAGGTCGTGAGTTTAGATGGGGATGACTGTGAGGGTGGGGTTGCAGCTGTGGCATTTACATAGAGCTGTGTGTCATCGGCATAGCAGTGGAATGAAATTTTGTGACGGCTGATGATTTGGCCAAGGGGGGTGAGGTAGAGGATGAAGAGGATGGGGCCAAGGACTGACCCCTGTGGGACACCGCAAGTGACTGTGTGTGGATTTGATTTGGAGTGGCCCAGGGAGATGTATTCTGTCCGGTTTGCGAGGTATGATTTGAACCAACTGAGGGCAGTGTCATTGAGTCCAATGGTGAGGTGGAGCCGGTTTAAAAGAATGCCATGGTCGACAGTATCAAATGTAGCAGAAAGGGAGGGAGAGCCAGCAACGGATGATATGATACGTTTGTGACTCTGACGAGGGCAGTCTCTGTGCTGTGGGCAGAGCGGAAACCTGACTTGAATTTTTCAAAGAGGTTATTATGTTTGAGGTGGTCCTGAAGGTGGGTGGCAACTGCTTTCTCAAGTACTTTTGATATGAAGGGGAGATTGGAGATGGCCTGTAGTTGGACAGGACTTCGGATCAAGAGTGGGTTTTTTGAGCAATGGTCTGATTATGGCATTTTTTAAGACAGGGGGAACGTGACCAGTTTAGAGGGAATGATTTATAACAGCGGTGATCAGGGGACTTAGGACAGTGATATGGGTCTTTGTCCAGGGGACAGGTGGAGGATTTCATCTTCCTGATGATGTTCTGCACCTCTTCTGATGAAACCTCAGGAAAGCAGTTTAGGGGTTGGGAGACGGTATATGTTAGGGGAACAGTTAGTGTGGGAGGACCAGAAAGGGCAGAGCGAATATGTGCAATTTTTGATGTGAAAAAATCCATGAATGTATTGCACTGCTCTTCTGTAGTGGCAGTAAGTGGGGGTTTCTGAAAGAGATATTCCGCTTAGGCTTGGAGAGGCTGGATGGGGATGGCAAATCCATAGAAATGGCCTTGTGATCAGACACACCTTGGTCATACACCTGCAGGTTGATGAGAGGGGCAGAGTTTGTAATGACCAGGTCCAAGGTATGCCCCTTTGTGTGTGTGGGGACATCAACAAGTTGTTTTAAATTAAAGCAGTCAGCTGCAAAATGGCAGGAAGGGGTGTCAACATGGATGTGCAGAAAGTTGTGAGAAGATTTGACATCTCAGTGATAATGGTGCACTGAGCTCCTCTCTTCCTCTCTTTCTGCACTCATTCATGTTCCATTAATGCATGTTACTAACTTCACTTCTTCCCCGGAGTTCTTGTGCTTTCTCGTCTCGCAGGTTCTTATCGATCCTGGTGGAGCCTCCGGCCATGGTCCTGCTAGATTGCCATTGCCAATACTGTTGTTGCTGTGCACCTGTCTGTCTGTCTGTCTGTCTGACTGTCTCTCTCTCTCTCTCTCTCTCTCACCCCAACTGGTCGAGACAGACGACCACCCACCTAGAGCTGAAGGATCTGTCCTAGGTTTCTGCCTTTTAACAGACAGTTTTTCCTTGCCCTTGTCGCCAAGTGCTTGCTCATGGTGGTACTGTTGGGTCTCTGTAAATAATGTTTTAAAGAGTTCGGTCTAGACCTGCTCTATTTGAAAAGTGTCCTGAGATAACTTCTGTTATGAATTGGCGCTATACAAATAAAATTGAATTGAATTGAATTGATTTTATTTAATCAACTGTATTGTAACACACACACACACTGAGGGTTTTTTTTTGTTTTCCACTTGTTTTTACTGTTTACTGTGTGAGTGTGTGTTGGACTCAGTTCACTTCCTGTCACAGAGAGAGACAGATTGAAAACAGACGTTGGCTGTCTCTCTCTCTCTCTCTCTCTCTTTCTCTCTGTCTCTCTCTCTCTCTCTGTCTCTCTCTCTCTGTCTCTCTCTCTCTCTCACTCAATGTGAGTCTCTCTCTCTCTCTCTCTCTCTCTCTCTCTCTCTCTCTCTCTCTCTCCCCCACTGTGAATCAGTCTGTTGGTTTCCATTCGTCGTCCGTCTGGAATGAACTGAAGAGACGAGGAGGAGGAGGGAAGGAGAGAAAAACATTGAGGCAAAAAGAACAACAGGAGGAAAGAGGCAAAGAAGAAGAGAAAGGAAGAGGAGGGGAAGGAGGAAGAGGAAGGAGGAGGAAGGCTCAGAGGATCAGCAGCATCAGAAGGTTTGATCGTCTCTCTTTTTGTTCAGTCTTTCACTCGTCTCTGTGGCGACCGGTGATCTCTCATTCTGCAGAGTCAGTAGTTTCTGAGACTGTGTGAATTACTGCAGTACTACAGAGTACTATAGAGTGCTGTAGAGTACTGCAGAGAACTGTAGAGTACTGCAGTGTAGAGTACTGCAAAGTGCTGTGGAGTACTGCAGAGTACTGGAAAGTACTACAGAGAACTGCAGACTACTGTAGAGTACTGGTAAGTACTATGGAGTACAGAGTAGTGTGTGTGTGTGTGTGAGAGAGAGAACAGGAGGTTTTCGACGGTACGCAGCAGCACTGTGGCCTGTTTGTACTGTTGCTGATTCCAGTCCCTGAATACCCCTTAATACCCCTTAAAAGGGCCCCACCAGGAGTTTAAAGGCTGTATTTACCTATTAATGTATAAAAGTCCTGCAGCTGAACATGGTAGCTAACAGACACCTGATGATGATGATGATGATGATGATGGTGGTGGTGGTTTAAGTAGCAATGACTTCATGAGCTTCTTTTTTAATAAATGTATTACTATTAGAGAGAAAATTAGTCACCAAATGCCCTCAACAGGTATCACTGGCTCCCCAGGTTTAGGAACTTTAACTAATGTAAACTCAGATATATATTTAGAATGTTTTTCTGCTATCAATCTTCATCAGTTAACTTCAATAATTTCTTCATCGAAGCCATCAACCTGTCTATTAGACCCGATCCCAACTAGGCTGCTTAAAGAAGGCATACCCTTAATTGGCACTTCTTTACTAGATATGATTAATCTTTCTTAATTATCAGGGTATTTACCACAGTCCTTTAAAGTAGCTGTAATTAAACCCCTTCTTAAAAAGCCCTCTCTTGACCCAGGGGTTTTAGCCAACGATAGACCAATCTCTAACCTCCCCTTCCTCTCTAACATTCTGGAGAAAGTAGTTGCCAAAGAGTTGTGTGACTTTTTACATAACAATAGTTTATTTGAGGATTTTCAGTCAGGATTTAGCGTTCATCACAGCACAGAGACAGCTCTGGTTAAAGAAATGACCTTTTGATTGCTTCCGAAAATGGACTTGTCTCTGTACTTGCATTATTAGATCTTAGTGCTGCATTTGACACCATTGACCATGATATTCTTTTACAGAGACTTGAGCATCAAATTGGCATTAAAGGAACCGCACTAAGCTGGTTTAAGTCATACTTATCAGATCGTTCTCAGTTTGTACATGTTAACGACGTGTCTTCCATAAATACTATAGTTAGTCATGGAGTTCCACAAAGTTCTGTACTTGGACCAATACTACTTTATATATGCTCCCTTTAGGCAACATTATTAGGAATCACTCCATTAACTTTCATTGCTATGCAGATGATACGCAGTTATATCTTTTGATCAAGCCTGATGAAATTAATCAATTATCTAAATTACAAACATGTCTTAAGGACATAAAATCCTGGATGAGCTGCAATTTTCTTATGTTAAACTCAGAAAAAAAACTAAATTCTTGTACTTGGCCCCAAAAACCTTAGAGACTCACTGTCTAAAGATATTGCTACTCTAGATGGCATTACCTTGGCCTCTAGCACCACTGTCAGGAATCTTGGAGTTATCTTTGATCAGGATTTGTCATTTAATTCCCACATAAAGCAAACCTCTAGGACTGCCTTCTTTCATTTACGTAATATAAAAAAAATTAGACACTTCCTATCACAGATGGATGCAGAAAAACTAATCCATGCATTTGTTACTTCTAGGCTGGATTACTGCAAGTCTTTATTATCAGGCTTCCCCAATAAGATTATAATTAAGACACTTAATTCAGAACGCTGCAGCACGAGTACTGACAGGAACTAGTAAAAGAGATTACATCTCTCCTGTACTAGCTTCTCTGCACTGGCTCCCTGTAAAATTTAGAATAGGATTTAAAATCCTCCTCCTCACCTACAAAGCTCCTCATGGTCAGGCCCCTTCATATCTTAAAGAGCTCATAGTACCCTATTACCCCTCTAGAACACCGCGTTCTCTGAATGCTGGGCTACTTGTGGTTCCTATAGTCTCTAAAAGTAGAACAGGAGCCAGAGCCTTCAGTTACCAAGCTCCTCTCCTGTGGAACCAGCTTCCAGTTGTGGTTCGGGAGGCAGACACCCTCACCACATTCAAGAGTAGGCTTAAGACATTCCTCTTTGATAAAGCTTATACTTAGGGCTGGATCAGGTGAGTCCTGAACCATCCCTTAGTTATGCTGCTGTAGGCCTAGACTGTCGGGGGATTTCCCATGGTGCACTAAGTTCCTCTCTTCCTCTCTCTCTCTTTCTGCACACATTCATTTCCCATTAATGCATGTTACTAACTTTACCTCTTCCCCGGAGTTCTTGTGCTTTCTTGTCTCGCAGGTTCTCATGGTTCCTGGTGGAGCCTCCTGCCATGGTCCTGCTTGACTGCCATTGCTAATATCACTGATATTACTGTTAATATTATTATTATTAACATTATTATTACTACAGTTACTATTATTACTATTGTCACTACTCATTGTCCCCCATCGTTGCTCTTGTCGTCGTCATCGTCTTCTTCATGTTCATCATCAACAGTCACTACTATTAGTGTGAATTGATGTTGATGGTGATGATGATGATGATGATGATGGTGATGTTGTTAATGATGGTGATGATGTTGATGTGTGGCTGGTTTAGTCGTGGTTCTGAAACAGTCTATCAGCAGTAGGTAACTATCAGCAGGTTACTGTTTATTGATGAATCTGTGTAATTGTACATGGTGGTGAAATACCTGATTGTAACCATGTTACACACATCCAGCCCTCCTAACCTGCAGGGTTAGCACCTGGTACAACCTGACTGAAATCTTTATTTACAAAGACAGCATTATTTTATGTTTAATATTTATAAAACTGGTTATTAATTGTCATCAATTTGTGGGATTATTGTATATTTGTTGCAGTTATTGATCACTTATTAACTGTTAATATTGATTTAACAAACACGTAAAATGTTCAAAATGAAATTCTTTACTTTAAGATCATGAAGACTGAGTCAGGTAATCAGGACTGATCAGTATTTATAATTTATTTTTATTTCTCTGTGAATGAAAACATGCCTGTGATCAATATGTGACGATGTTCAGTAACATATAAACTATGATGGTGTGCTTTTATTGTGAAACATTTGCAGGAAGTGGGTTTAATTTGATTGAAACAAACGCTGAACTCAGATTGATGCCGAGATTTACAGTTTATAGAAAATCAATAATCAATAATAGTTTATTGACGTTCATTGATTGATCTTCTGTCTCTTTGTAAAGGTCAAAGGTCACTGACATCAGACTGACAGCTGTCAATCATCTGATTCAACCAATCAGGTGACAGAAAACATCTTCAACATGGCAGAGTGACAGACAGGTGAGACACCTGTGGTTCAGGTGAGTGTGAGGTCACAGCCTCACATTCTTCTTCCTACTACCTACATTACCCATATTGCACCTCTCCCTCTGACAACCGGCAGACTGCAGTGTGTTATGCTAATAGCTGCTAATGTAGCCTGCAGTAGCTACAGAGGTCTGATCTTTCTAACTTATAGTCTTCGACTGTCGCTGACTCAAATGACATCACTCAAGGACATTCACACTGCACACAGCGCCCCCTGGAAACACTGAAGTCATCATGAAACAGTGTGTCATGTGTTTCCTGTAAGAACCATCCACAGATAAAATGTCTGTCTCCATTTCCTCCCACTGTACCTGTCAGCCCCGGGGGAGATAGAGAGAGAGCCTCTTTCGCAGTCAGCCACCAGGGGGAGATAGAGAGAGAGTCTCTACTGCAGTCAGCCACCAGGGGGAGATAGAGAGAGAGTCTATACTGCAGTCAGCCACCAGGGGGAGAGAGAGAGAGAGAGAGAGAGTCTATACTGCCACCAGGCGAGGATCCCGGACAATACAGAGAGAAGTAATACCCATTACACTGAAAAATGCCGTATTTGTGATTAAAATAATGGTTGTTGATATTAACAACCCCCACAGATTTATGATTTCACTGTATCCACAAGAGCTCCCATATAAGCATGAATATCACTGTCCTCATTCATCAGTCTTTGCTATGATGAGTGATTGTAAGACGTTGCAAGTTTCACCTCACCTTACCAAAAATCTGGGCTTTCAAAGATCTTCTATAAAATCCAGACCAGTAGAGAATGGGACCTGTCTTTATTTGTCAAAGGGTATAGTTGCACCAGGCACCTGGACCTAGACCTGCTCTCTCTGAAAAGTGTCCTGAGATAACTTATGTTATGTTATGTGATGAATAAACCAAGTGTGAACCCAACCAAGGTAACCCCACCCAAAAGCATATGTGGCTTTATCGTATATTTTAAATTAAATTAGACCATAATTTACTAAATTAATATAATGATGTATTGAAGAAGATATGAAACTAGCCACTGAGACCATAAACTCATCAGGAAACTGTTTACTGAGCTCATAATTCAATTGTCCATCATATACGCTGTCATTATATATACAGTTATTATAGACACTGTTATTATATATACACTCACTATATATACTGTCATTATATATACAGTCATTATTTATACAGTTATTATACAGTTATTATATATACACTCACTATATATACTGTCATTATATAAACAGTCATTATATATACAGTTATTATAGATACTGTCATTATATATACACTCACTATATATACTGTCATTATATATACAGTCATTATTTATACAGTTATTATAGATACAGTTATTATATATACACTCACTATATATACTGTCATTATATAAACAGTCATTATATATACAGTTATTATAGATACTGTTATTATATATACACTCACTATATATACTGTCATTATATATACAGTTATTATATATACACTCACTATATATACTGTCATTATATATACAGTTATTATATATACACTCACTATATGTAGTCATTATATATATACAGTTATTATATATATTGAGCATCAAATTGGCATTAAAGGAACCGCACTAAGCTGGTTTAAGTCATATTTATCAGATCGCTCACAGTTTGTACATGTTAACAATGAATCTTCAATAAATACTACAGTTAGTCATGGAGTTCCACAAGGTTCTGTACTTGGACCAATACTATTTACTTTATATATGCTCCCTTTAGGCAACATTATTAGGAATCACTCCATTAACTTTCACTGTTATGCAGATGATACGCAGTTATATCTATCAATCAAACCCAATGAAATTAATCAATTATCTAAATTACAAACATGTCTTACGGACATAAAATCCTGGATGACCTGCAATTTTCTGATGTTAAACTAAAAAAAAACGAAATTCTTGTTCTTGGCCCCAAAACCTTAGAGACTCATTGTCTAAAGATATAGTCACTCTAGATGGCATTAACTTGGCCTCTAGCACCACTGTCAGGAATCTTGGAGTTATCTTTGATCAGGATTTGTCATTTAACTCCCACATAAAGCAGACCTCTAGGACCGCCTTCTTTCATTTACGTAATATTAGAAAAATTAGACACATCCTATCACAGACAGATGCAGAAAAACTAATCCATGCATTTGTTACTTCAAGGCTGGATTACTGCAACTCTTTATTATCAGGTTGCCCCAATAAGTCCATTAAAATGCTCCAATTAATTCAGAACGCTGCAGCACGAGTACTGACAGGAACTAGAAAAAGAGATCACATCTCATCATCTGTGGTTCCTATAGTCTCTAAAAGTAGAACAGGAGCCAGAGCCTTCAGTTACCAAGCTCCTCTCCTGTGGAACCAGCTTCCAGTTGTGGTTCGGGAGGCAGACACCCTCACCACATTCAAGAGTAGGCTTAAGACATTCCTCTTTGATAAAGCTTATACTTAGGGCTGGATCAGGTGAGTCCTGAACCATCCCTTAGTTATGCTGCTATAGGCCTAGACTATCGGGGGATTTCCCATGGTGCACTGAGCTACTCTCTTCCTCTCTCTTTCTGCACTCATTCATGTCCCTTTAATGCATGTTACTAACTCCACTTCTTCCCCGGAGTTCTTGTGCTTTCTCGTCTCGCAGGTTCTCATGGATCCTGGTGGAGCCTCCTGCCATGGTCCTGCTTGACTGCCATTGCCAATACTGTTGTTGCTGTGCACCTGTCTGTCTGTCTATCTCTCTCTCTCTCTCTCTCTCTCACCCCAACTGGTCGAGACAGACGACCACCCACCTAGAGCCGGAGGATCTGTCCTAGGTTTCTGCCTTTTAACAGGCAGTTTTTCCTTGCCCTTGTCGCCAAGTGCTTGCTCATGGTGGTACTGTTGGGTCTCTGTAATTAATGTTAAAGAGTTCGGTCTAGACCTGCTCTATTTGAAAAGTGTCCTGAGATAACTTCTGTTATGAATTGGCGCTATACAAATAAATTGAATTGAATTGAATTGAATCTCTCCTGTACTAGCTTCTCTGCATTGGCTCCCTGTAAAATGTAGAATTGAATTTAAAATCCTCCTCCTCACCTATAAAGCTCTTCATGGTCAGGCCCCTTCATATCTTAAAGAGCTCATAGTACCCTATTACCCCACTAGAACACTACGTTCTCTGAATGCTGGGCTACTTGTTGTTCCTATAGTCTCTAAAAGTAGAACAGGAGCCAGAGCCTTCAGTTACCAAGCTCCTCTCCTGTGGAACCAGCTTCCAGTTGTGGTTCGGGAGGCAGACACCCTCTCCACATTCAAGAGTAGGCTTAAGACATTCCTCTTTGATAAAGCTTATAGTTAGGGCTGGATCAGGTGAGTCCTGAACCATCCCTTAGTTATGCTGCTATAGGCCTAGACTATCGGGGGATTTCCCATGGTGCACTGAGCTCCTCCCTTCCTCTCTCTTTATGCACTCATTCATGTTCCATTAATGCATGTTACTAACTTCACTTCTTCCCCGGAGTTCTTGTGCTTTCTCGTCTCGCAGGTTCTCATGGATCCTGGTGGAGCCTCCTGCCATGGTCCTGCTTGACTGCCATTGCCAATACTGTTGTTGCTGTGCACCTGTCTGTCTGTCTGTCTCTCGCTCTCTCTCTCTCTGCCTCTCTCTCTCGCTCTCTCTCTCTCTGCCTCTCTCTCTCTCTCTCTCTCTCTCTCTCTCTCTCTCTCTCTCTCTCTCTCACCCCAACTGGTCGAGACAGACGACCACCCACCTAGAGCCGGAGGATCTGTCCTAGGTTTCTGCCTTTTAACAGGCAGTTTTTCCTTGCCCTTGTCTCCAAGGTCTTGCTCATGGTGGTACTGTTGGGTCTCTGTAATTAATGTTATAAAGAGTTCGGTCTAGACCTGCTCTATTTGAAAAGTGTCCTGAGATAACTTATTATTATTCAAATTATTTCATATTATTATGAATTGGCGCTATACAAATAAAATTGAATTGAATTGAATATATACAGTTTTTATTGATATTGTCATTATATATACACTCACTATATATACTCTCATTACCCATTTGGGCAGCTGTAGCTCAGAGCCAGAGTGGGTCCTCCCCTAATCGGAAGGTCAAAGTATCCTTGAGCAAGATACTGAACCCCAAATTGCTCCCAATGCAGTGCATCGTTGTGTGAATGTGTATGAATGAGTTAGTTGCTGTTCGATGGAGTTTGCCAGCACTCTGTGAAAGGGCGAATGTGGGACGTAGTGTTAAAGCACTTTGAGTGGTCGGAAGACTAGAAAGGCGCCGTACAGTTATTATATATACTGTCA